>NC_134694.1:13282249-13567249 GCF_050947455.1 Rhinoderma darwinii | reverse complement strand
GGAGCTGGACGCCCCCAAAAATCTGCCCATTGATTTCAATGGGAAAAACTGTGTTCCGTTCCCACGGGGCTTTTTTAAAAACAGCACGTAAAAAGACGCCTCGTAAAAAGAAGTGCATGTCATTGACTCAATAGAAAAACAGCCGTAAAAAAACGCAGCAAAAAATGCAAGTTGCTTTAAAAACGTCAAAAAAATTAGAGGCTGTTTTCCCTTGAAAACAGCTCTGTATTTTCAGCCGTTTTTGGTTAAGCGTGTAAACATAACCTTAGTGTCTCAGGACTGTATGCACCAGTGTCTCTTTCCTTTTGTGTGCACTATGGACTAACTAACATCTACACACTTCCCACGCTATGTTGGGCCCTGATCACAAGTCCTTTCTTCTGTATGGGCTTGTACACACACAACAGAATTGCTGCAGAAAATTTCTGCAGCAATTCCATTGAAAAACGCAGAAATTCTACTGCGGCAGAAACGCACCATTTCCTGCGGTTTTTACGGCAGAAAATGGTGCAAATTTTGCTGCTTTCTTCCTAATGTTAGGAGATGGAGACATCTCTGAAAAACGCCGCAATTCAGGCCACTTTCTGCAGCAGGAATTGCGGTGTAAAAAATATGAACCGCGGGTTATTTTCTGCTCTGAATTTTTGTGGACGAGCCCTATATTTGGAGGCTGCTGGTTTGCTCTGACGAGAGCGACCTCCAGAGTCAGAGCTTCTATACTTTTCTGGCTGATTTGTTTCACCAGCCTTTTTTACTGGCTCTTCAGGGAGCAAACTGGCAGCATAACAGGACAGTTGTGATAATGGCAGCGTAATTGTGTAGCTGTTAGTCGGTGCCTAGTGCACACAAAAAGAAAGTGACACTAGTGGATACAGTCCTGACACACTAAGGGCTCGTCCACACGCTGCGGAATTGCAGAGTTTTTTCCGGACTGAGTTTCGGACAGAAAATACGCAGAATACAGCAGCATAGTGGATGAGATTTAACACAATCTCATCCACACGCTGCGTTAAATTTCCGAACCGAAATTGACCTGCAGTGTGTATTTTTCGGACCGCAGCATGTCAATTCCTGCTACGGAAAGTGTCCAGAATTGCTGCGTTTTTCAGAAGATATGTCTCCATCTCCCAACATTGGGAAAAACGCAGCAATTTGCGTACAATTTCCTGACGTAAAAAAATGGTGCGCAGGAAATGGTGCGTTTTTGCCGCAGCGGAAAGCATTTGACTTTCAACGGAGTTGCTGCAGAAATTTTCTGCAGCAATTCCGTTGTGTGTGGACAGACCCTAACTCTGTTCAGAATAGTATTTTATACTTTCACACCAGGGTGTTTATTTTATTGTATTATTTAAAATAAATCCAATTTAGGTTACTTTTGAGATTAAGGGTCACGTCCTGCCACTATTGTATATTATGTCTGTCTACCTTGAGGTCCGATAGGTATGTATTCACAGAGCAGACAATATGAACAAAGGTATTTAGCCATTTTTAATAGTAAAAAAATATATATTTTATCAGTGTGTTTGGTGCAACTTTTTATTAAAAATTATTTTTACTTTTTGAGATACAGCAGCTTTGTATTCTGTATACAGAGCAGCTGTATCTAAAACTGAGACCTGAATCCGTCAGGTCTGATGGGTTCAATGTCACCGCGTCCTGCGTGACCCTGATACGCATGATCTATTCTCCATGACACAGGATAGTTTATTTCTATGTTATGAACTTAGATGTGATCGATCGGTAACAGCTGGATCCTGCGTGGACCCGCTGACACTGAACCAGTCAGTGCAGCTGACCTGACGGATACAGGTCTCAGCACACGATACAGCTACTCAGTATACAGGATACAAAGTAGCTGCATTTCAAAAAGTAAAAATAATTTTAAATAAGAAAGTATTTGGAAAGTTGCACCAAACACACTCATCACATACAACCCCTAAAATGTGAGAGAGTCGCTGCAGCTTATTGCCGCAGGTCCGATTTGTCCGCTACAGGGGAAATCTGGTATTACATGGATGCACAGGGAGAGCGCCGCTGCTTGTTAGTGGCTCTCCGCTTGGGTACATATAGGGGATCCACCTCTATGACGTTCATATACCCTATTAATTAATTGTCAAGATGAGACCATTTAAAGATTACCTTTGATCTGTAAGTAATATAGATAAGATATAAGGGAATTGCATTATCAGCAGCAGAATCACTGCTGTAAGTGGGAGAGATGCAAAAGGGCAGCAGAGTACTCAGAGAGATTCACTGTGGTCAGACATTAGATTACAGCAGCCTGTAGTCCGCATCCTCTTTGTTCTCCCTGCATTAGCAGCAGTTCTGGTAATAACAATGTTTTTGGTACTTGCTGATAATGCAGAATTTTACTGAGAATTACCTCCAAATCACCCTAATGTAGAGAAACATTCCCCTCTTCATGGTCACTGTCCCTGTTTCTAAGCTGGAAGTAGATGAAGAGAGGAAGCCACTTTGATATAGTGACAGTGTCAGCACATACACTGCCTTCATAGCTGGGAGCAACGGGGCCCAAAGCAACAAGCCAACAATACACAACTCCTGGGAATTCACATTTCCGCTCCCATGTACTGCTACACAACAAAAAACTATACATATAGAAAGAGACGGAAAAGTTACAAAAGAAGTGACGAAGGGCACAATATTCAATACTGTTAGAAAACATTTTCCTAAAATAAAAAAAATTGGCAGCAAATAATTGTCGACCTCTTCTGTCAAGTGGTTACAATTTTTCAACCGTCCTGTTCTTGGCTAGATCTGTTTCTGGGTGGCGAGCAATACGGCGGTCATTACAGCCCCCACAGGATTTGTCACCCATATATTACAATGGAACAACATAATGACATGAGGGAGCAGGACATTAATCACTACATAACCAGGCAGATTTGGCATTCAGGAGTCTGGGACAGATGGATGACAACCTTATGTGGAAGCTGTAATGGCGGATATAATAGATGTCATTCAGCTTTCCCAGTAACCAATGTAACTATGCGGTATAGAGTTTTATCAATAGTACTGGTGATTATGGAGAGATGCTTATCATATTGTCAAGACATCGTCTTCTTATATCCACCCGTGGATACATAATAAGCCAGAGTATCTCTGAATAATAAATGTACTTTATAAAAGGAGCAACAGTATTGACTGTTCAGGATCCTCCTTACTAGGGGGCGATTACCTTATAATCTTCTCTTTCTCACTGGTGGTTTACTAGTCTGTACTTTATAATTGTTCTGCTCTTGCTGATTAGAAATCGGCTCCCCACATGTGACACACTTGTGTTTATCCACAACAGCCAATCAGAAGAGGTAGAGCTGCAGGGGGCGGGAGAGAGCAGCAGCCTGAACCAATGAAGAGACACGTGGCGGATTTCAGACTACTTCAGACTCCCTGTAGGCACTGTAGCTAAGCTGTAGTCACCGAGTACTGCTCTGCCCTAATGGAGCCGAGCTAAAAAGCATCCAAGCAGCAAGCGTTGAGGAAACTAAATGGCAGGTACTCATCACCTATAGATACCAACTTACATATATTTAATTTTAATAATTTCTTAACACTAGATTCAGTACCGGATCTCTTTTTCAAGGGAACTGTCCAGTTTCATGTAAATAAAGCGTAATCATTCAATAATAAAAAGGTCTGCAACCTTCCTATACGTTACTAACTTTTTTCAACATCTCTGCTTGATGTTAGTAGGTAAAAACCTTTTTGTTTACATCCAGAAGCTGAAAACCTGTACAGACCGAATACTTTTCACAACTGAGTCTCTGCTACAGTTGTATCCAGTCTCAACAATCCTGGTCTGGACAACAGTCTGGACTCTGATCTGATAAATTACCTGCACTGTTAGGCTGCACACGACCAATTTTCAGGCATAATGGAGGCATTTTACACCTCGAATTACGCCTGAAAAGACGGCTCCAATACGTCGGCAAACATCTGCCCACTGCTTGCAATGGGTCTTACGATGTTCTGTGCAGATGAGCTGTAATTTTACGCGTCGCTATCAAAATACGGCGCGTAAAATGACGGCTCGTCAAAAAGAGCAGGACATTTCTTGGGACGTTTTTGGAGACGTTTTCTCATATTCCAATGAAAACAGCTCCAAAAAAGACCGTAACAAACGTAGCGAAAAACGCGAGTTGCTCAAAAAACGTCTGAAAATCAGGAGCTGTATTCCCTTGAAAACATCTCCGTATTTTCAGACGTTTTTTGTTAAGCGTGTGAACATACCCTTACATTGCAACAAAACCTCAGAGAGATTTGTGCTGCTGATGTGTTCAGCTCACAGAAGATTGTAGGGTACTCTCTCCTGTGAGAAGTATTACGTTTTCAACCTTTAGATCTTAAATAGAATGTTCCTATTCAGTGACAGCATGCAAAGATCTTGAAAATGAGGAACAGAAAAACAAAGTGGGAACAATTATATTTAGACTGACGTTTCAGCCTGGCGCCAGTCTTAATAGAAAGTGAGGCGAACGCCTCAATAAATGTGTCGCATCTTTCAGCCAGCTGTCGTCACAATTGTGGCGCAACGTCTGCAGCCAGGCACCATACATTCCCCCCCAATCGGCCATAAAAAGCACACACTCACCTCACGGCTCCTCTTCTCCCCTCCGGGTCTTCTCCGTGTTAGCGCAGCTTATACAACATAATGACTCCGAGCAGCATCGGGGCCTCTTATGTGACGCAGCAGTTCAACGTCATCAGTGCTGCGCCGCATACAACCTCCTGAGGCTGCCCAATGTTGTATGAGTCGCGTCATGCTGAGGTCACCTGAGGAGACCCGGAGGGGATAAGAGAAGCAGTGAGGTGAGCATTTCTTTATTTTTTTGTTATTTTTTTAACTATCTGATTGGGGGGATTGGGTGGCAAGGTAAAGGGCCTTCTACCTAGCTACGGCCCACAGAATGAAATCTATGCCAGTAGATAGCCACTATAATTCATGCCAGTTTTCAGGTGTAAATTATAATACATTTTCTTGGGCTGTTGAGCCCCACACCCTTGTCCAAATCCACAAAAGTGGTGAGGGCGACGCAAAAAGTTGCAACAAAAGTTGTATGTTTCGGGTCCTTTTGTGACTTTTCTACACAAGAAAACTGGTGTAGAAAGGTTGATAATTTCCCCCCAGTATATTCAGTTGCAGAACTTTTCATTCTACAATGGTATCTATCCTCAGACGCACAACTAAAAAGTGAGTAATTACCAAATACTTGGCACAATATCCACCGCTTTAAGATCAATATTCATCAGCGTCCTCAGATATAATCTATGAGCCCCATCCCCGGCATCCTCTAGAAACAAGCACAGATATGAGCAACTAAAAATCAAGCATTCCCATAGACTCCCAATCAATCCTGGCTGCTCATAATGGATAGCGGGGTCAGGCTGCCTTGTGTTTAACGTCTGATGGATTAGTGATTGGCCTTTAATCCAGCAACATATGCGAGAGACAGATCGTTTCTAGAATTATTACAGCAAACATAATCCATAATCTCTGCACCTAATCTACACAAATCTCAACACAAGATGGCAAAGTGCAACGTTACTGAAACCAATTATTAATCTATTGCAATAACAGGCAGGAAATAAAAATTATTTGGCTAAATGTGCAGAAAATTACAAAATGCAATTGTAAATATCCAGATTAGAGCAAGTTTTGATTGTGATTTAAAGGGACACGGACGCTGGGAATAGAACTCTCTGAGTTGCTGGTAAAGTCTTATATTCTGCTGAGGAAATATAATGTAATAGAGCTCAAAACAGATCCCACAGGGGGTGTCACTCAGCTTTCTCAGAATCCTGAATGACAAATATGTCTAGTTATACAGCAATATGGGAGAGGGGGTTGAGTATCACTGCAGATTTGCCATTCAGAAGACTCTTGTAACAACTCCTGTAAAACGAGTAATGGTGCCACGTTCGTTGTTACTCAGCTTTCCCAAAAACAGATAAAACAGATAAGGACAAGTCCACACTTAGGGTATGTTCACACGGCAGCGTCCGTAACGGCCGAAATTACGGGGCTGTTTCCAGGAGAAAACAGCCCCGTCATTTCAGCCGTAACGGCATGTGCAGGCGCTTGAACGCCGCGTCCATTACGGACGTAACGAGCTGGTTTTCCATGGAGTCCAAGGAAAACGGCTCCATTTACGTCTGAAGAAGTGACATGAAACTTCTTTGGCGCGGGCGTCTATTTACGCGCCGTCTGTTGACAGCGACGCGTAAATATACGCCTCGTGTGAACAGACAAACGTCAGCCCATTGCTTTCAATGGGCAGATGTTTGTCAACGCTTTCAAGCCGTAATTTCGGACGTAATTCGGGGGTTAAAACACCCGAATTACGTCCGTAAATAGGCCGTGTGAACATACCCTTACATTGTATAATCCGTTGCGGTGATCCATTTTTATATCAGAATAACGCATAAAAACAGATCCATTTAAGATCCCCTTGAAATCAATGAGATTTTTAATTGCATCCGTTTTTGATTTTGTCACATGTCTAACGGATAAGTTACTTTTATTATTGGTGTTAATGCAAAACAGATACCATTGGATTGTAATCCGTTTGCATCCGTTATTTTGATACCATTCGTTAAAAAATAACGGATATTAAAACGGATAGGGCAATGCAAATGTGAACTTAGCCTGTGCAGATCAATAGAAAAGATTACATGCAAGTCAACAACTCCCAGACCAGTCTATTGTTCCCTGTTATCATCCATTTTAGGCAGGACTAACTGTAGTCCAGAAAACTCCCTTCCCCTCCATGATGACTACTTTACACAGTGCTGGGACCCCCCCGCCCCCCCCCCCCCGACATCTACATCCATACGTATGTCTAACATCAGTAGATCTTTGTATAAACTTTATACGTTAGGTGTAGTGGCCCCTTTAAATATACATATTAAAAGTCTTTCAATGAAGGAATCAAACGACCCAACAGAATGCCATGTGGCGGACGCTGTGATAGGTGAGAGTTGAATATCTATCCGGTAGATTGTATTAGACACAGTGTAAGTGGCCCCACGGTCTCTGTGCCATAAGATAAAACTTCTCCTTAGTGATAAATTGTCCATTAATGTTCTGCAGAATACTTGAGTTGCCGGAGACGAGCATTTCATGTTCAGTCAAATCTCCGCCAAGTCATGCAAGAAGCGCAGAGCCGGCTAGCACTAAAATAGTAGTCCCTTTCTTAAAAGATTTAGTAGTCTGTTAACCCATTGCTGCCTGCTTCCATCTACTGCTGATAGAAGACATTGCTGCCGGCATAAAGGCATTTACGAAGTTTATATTTTCCTTATCGTTAGCTAATTAAAATACAACAAATTCATAATAAAAGGCAAAAGACGAAAAAAACAAAAAAGAGGCAATGACACCAAAGAAACACAATTCTATCTCCCATTCTCCTAAATCAAGGAGCTGTCCAGTAACTGGAGTGTTGCAGAAGTGTCCTCTCCCCGGCTCAAGTGAAAACCCAAGTGGGCTAGAAGTGGTACTCACAGAGGGTCTTCCCAGAGGCTTGGCCGGCTTGGGGTGTGAAGGAGAGACGGCCGCCTGTAATGTGCAGCTCTGTACAGGGACACACAGCCACAGCTCCTGTATATTCCACTGCAGCCAACATCTACATGCAGCAGCATCCAGCCATGTGGAAGAGAGACAGTGACCTGCTATATACTCAGGCTGGCTTTAAAGAGACAGCTTCCGCTTTACAGACCGGTGATGATGAGGATACGACAAGTAAACGGAGAACATACAAGGATATTGGTCGGTGAGGTACCAACCCACCAAGTAAACAAGTCCACACACCCTCCCGGCACTCCTACTCCTCTCACTGGCAGGCTGGGCAAATACAATCCTTCATATGCAGGGTTTATATTCAGCAGGTAGGATTTTAACACCTTAAGGAAAATAATTTGGGGCATAGATTTAGAAGAAAAAACCGAAAACATAACTACATTCATATATATATATATTCAGGGTGTAATGCCGGACATAGAAATGAAGATTTTGGTCTGATATTTTTTGGGCTGTATCCAGAACGATTTCACATGGAAACAAGTGTAGGCATTACTGTATCTTAGTATAAGGGGCTGTGCACCTCACGATTTGGCCCAATGCTTAACATATACGCCGGGTAATGCTCCTATGGTAAACATTAAACGTAGGCTGTGATGGACGCCTTAACAGTGGCATCCCTCACCATACAGTTTAATGGTACATGTCATGAAAAGCTATTGAAACGGTCCATGACGTATACCTGTGACATATGCTATGCAGTGGTATACATCACCTATAGGCTCCCATGTTGAAAACGTATACCACACAGTCTACATTTTTGCAGGATGGAATAGCGTAGTCTACTACACTATTCCCTCTCCCAAAACATAAGGTATACGGATGGCCAAAAGGACGATCTCTTGGCCTCTGTCCAACTAACGGAGCCCTATGGACACGTTTAGCGTGTACATCGGGAGCTTTCCCGGCGTAAACGCTAAACTTAGGGCATAAAGGTGACGTACACAGGCCCTTACTCCACATGTATTGACCTCAGTCAGAACCAATCCCTTTAGGTGTCATAACATAAAACCATTATAGTCAGGCCTCTCTCACATGGTAATGTATTACGGACCGCTGTATGTTGCCTCTGTATTCTCCTCTAGAAGCATTGTCTATCTGTAATATGGCGTGCGATGGAACACGATTTTTTCTGTGTTGTAGAAATCTATGATATGGTCTCCACAGCCTGCTGTAGTAGACAGTACTGTACACCTCTGCTTGCATGAGAATCGTCATGGTTTATTCCATAGGATGTGAATCTGTCCTGGTCGTGGATCACACAGGAGCATAGCTCCATACAGTAAAGAATAAGGGTATAATGGCGAATAAACCGTGGATCTTACAACCGGATTTGCAGGTGGAAAATCTCCAGCATATAAGGGTAAGGACACACACAGCATAAACACTGCAGATTTTCCGCAACGGATTGTCCGCAGCATTTTACAGTAGCAGCAGAGTTGCTGCACTCAGAACAGAAAGACACGTCGCAATGACAATGCCCGGGGGTAAGTAGTTACATATAATTTATTTTTGTCCTAGCCCTGTTTCCGCAGTGGAGATTCTGCCCAAAAATCTGAACCACAACTTGGTGCGTTTTTTGTGCGGCAAAATTCCGAGTGGGTTCCAGAAGGGATACACTGTGTGCACTCAGCTTTACGGTAGCAACAAAGTGGAGGAGATTTTGAAAAATGTCATCCATGTGCTGTGGTAAATTTCCAGGCGGAAATTGATTTTCGGTGCAGATTTTTAAATCCACAGCTTGTCAATTTATGTTGCAGATTTTCTTGCAGGTTTCACTCCTTTCAATGAGAGCGGCTGAATCCGCAACAAAATCGACGTGTCTAATATGCGGACTTGGCTACAGAATCACCATGGATTTGGAGCAAAATTCACAGATGAATTTGCGGCGGAACTTTCAGTTCCGTGTGGTTCCCTATCAGCTCTCTCATGTAACGAATCGTGCACCAGTGTGATCACATGACCAGGACAGATTCACATCCTCTACAAATAAACAATGGAGGGTTCTTCACTACCAGAAAAAAAACTGTAAGATATCAAATATTATTTAATAAATGGTTAAATTTTAAAGGCAACCGATCTTATCTATCACTGCCAGAGATCAGTGGTGGTAGCCCTTTAAGGATTTTGTTTTGAGGTCTGTATACTACTATCTCATGCATGTAGTGATAAACAATGAAGGTTTCCAATCCATGACCGCAAGCAGAGATCTGAAAAATTAGGAATTGATACTCTCTCGTACAAGAGCATTGGACTTAGTGCTCAACACCTTCTTAGATCAGCTCTACATCGGTCTCTCCAGTAATAACGGAGCAGCTATTATAGCGCACATCTTTATAAAATGTTTCTGGAGATATCTGATAAAGTGCTAATCAAGAACCCCAGAGGTTCAAAACGCGTAAGCGTGGTCCCGGGATTTTCATTTTAATTGTTCTGTTTTTAAAATGACTTAATAAAGTTGTTTTTTTTTACCAGAGTGCTGGATACACCATTTTTTTGTCCTCCTCCATTGCCTTGTATACCTGCTGTTGATTCAGGATTCTTTTGGAGTATTTTCAAGCACCTGCATTACTTAAAGAGGCTCTGTCACCAGATTTTGCAACCCCTATCTGCTATTGCAGCAGATAGGCGCTGCAATGTAGATTACAGTAACGTTTTTATTTTAAAAAAACGAGCATTTTTGGCCAAGTTATGACCATTTTTGTAGTTATGCAAATGAGGCTTGCAAAAGTCCAAGTGGGTGTGTTTAAAAGTAAAAGTCCAAGTGGGTGTGTATTATGTGCGTACATCGGGGCGTTTTTAATACTTTCACTAGCTGGGCGCTCTGATGAGAAGTAACATCCTCTTCTCTTCAGAACGCCCAGCTTGTGACAGTGCAGATCTGTGACGTCACTCACAGGTCCTGCATCGTGACGGCCACATCGGCACCAGAGGCTACAGTTGATTCTGCAGCAGCATCAGCGTTTGCAGGTAAGTCGATGTAGCTACTTACCTGCAAACGCTGATGCTGCTGCAGAATCAACTGTAGCCTCTGGTGCCGATGTGGCCGTCACGATGCAGGACCTGTGAGTGACGTCACAGATCTGCACTGTCACAAGCTGGGCGTTGTTAAGAGAAGAGGATGTTACTTCTCATCAGAGCGCCCAGCTAGTGAAAGTATTAAAAACGCCCCGATGTACGCACATAATACACGCCCACTTGGACTTTTACTTTAAACACGCCCACTTGGACTTTTGCAAGCCTCATTTGCATAATTACAAAAATGGTCATAACTTGGCCAAAAATGCTCGTTTTTTAAAAATAAAAACGTTACTGTAATCTACATTGCAGCGCCGATCTGCTGCAATAGCAGATAGGGGTTGCAAAATCTGGTGACAGAGCCTCTTTAAGACGTGGAATCAACTAATGCATGAGCTAACGCAGTGAGTGACCCTTTGTAATTACCTTTTCCTATATCTGTCTCTCCAGTAATAAAGGAGCAGCTATTATACCGCACATCTTTATAAAATGTTTCTGGAGATTGCCAGAACTGGAGATATCTGATAAAGCGCTCATCAGGGATTTTACTGGACTTCCTATCAGTCATGGCACTGAAGAACATTACAGTCTGCCTCTTCCCTCTTTAAATGGCCGATAACAGGGAACAACAGATTACAATCTACTGCAAATGTAGAATAATCGTGTTAACTATTTTTAAAGGATCTCATTCAGAACCTAAAACCCACGTGATGTTGCAGCAAGAAGCTGTAAGGTTTTTGCTCTTTATGAACCATTGTTACCACACACACAGGCTCCAAATGACGATTTAGCCAAGATTGTTGGAATAACAGAATGTTCATCAAGATGTTTTGCTATAATTGGAATGATGTCCCCATGGGAAATGGTTCATTCTGATTTACCCCTTGCAGTCTTCTCCAATTCTTAAAGCAGATCGGTCATCATACTATGCTGCCCTGTTTAAAGGGGTTTTCCAGCTAGTAAATATTGATGACCTAAGCTCGGTATAGGCCATCAATAGCAGATGAGTTGGGGTCGAACTCCCGGGACCCCAACCGATCAGCTGTTTTGATCACTTCAATGGGAGAAAAGTCTGCAATACCTGTGAATCGCCGCTATATGCGTGTTGAAGACTTAGGCTATGTTCACACAGGGTCTTTTGCCGAGTTTTTTGACGCGGAAACCGCGTCGCAAAACTCGGCAGAAACGGCCCGAGAACGCCTCCCATTGATTTCAATGGGAGGCGTCGGCGTCTTTTTCCCGCGAGCAGTAAAACTGCCTCGCGGGAAAAAGAAGCGACATGCCCTATCTTCGGGCGCTTCCGCCTCCGACCTCCCATTGACTTCAATGGGAGGCAGGAGAAAGCGTATATCTCGCTGTTTTATGCCCGCGGCGCTCAATGGCCGCGGGCGAAAAACGGCGCGATAATTGCTGTTCACACGGAGTATTTTGGGGGAGGAATATCTGCCTCAAAATTCCGTTTGGAACTTTGAGGCAGATATTCCTCCCCCAAAATACTCCGTGTGAACATAGCCTTACAGTGAGGAAGAAGAAATGAAGGGGAAGCAGCGCTCGTACGAGAGCTACGGCCCCTTCAAAACAGCAGATCGGTGGGGGACCCAGGAGTCGGACCCCAACCCATCAGCTATTGATGGCCTATCCCGAGGATAGACAATCAATTTTTACTGGCTGTAAAACCCCTTTAAGGTCCTTTCTACTATTAACCCAAACAGCATAAAAAAAATCTTGTGCCATTTGGCTAAGAGTGTAATAAAAGATACAGCGGACTCCTAGTTATGTCCGCTGTACTCATGACGGGAGTGCTCCCCTCGCCAGTGACTGACAGGCTGCCATGTATCTGCATGTATACCCAGCAGGCATCAATCACCAGTTAGAGGGGAAACGTTCCCCTCATGAACACAGTGGACATACTAGTAGTGCATTGGACTTTTAATACACCACCTATATTTTAGGGTCCGTATTACAACTGCAGCATCTGCCCCCCCCCTACCCCCTCGGTTCTACGGAAATGAACTTAGATCATCATAGGGCTCTGTGGAGGGTCCGAGTGTTGCGGCCATAACATGGACACATTACTGCCATGTGAAACCGGTAATAGGCTGCATTCACACACACATTTTTCGTGGGGCTTCTACTGCGGCCAGATGTTACTTTAAAGTCTAGAACTAAATATTAATATCTCTACGCACACAGCTTTGTAGTGGCATTTTTGGAGTCAGTGGTCATTTTTTTTTCTCAAAAAGCAACATGCTCTGGGTATGGCTTTTTCCCATAGGCCTCTACGCTGCAGAATAAAAAAAAAAAACACCACCAAAAACGCTAGTAAAAAAACAAACCATTAAAAACGTGCGCGCGCGTGTAGGAGGCCTGAGGCAGGTTTGATAAATTGTCCAAGCAATGACATGTATTCCCATCGGGAGGACGCTGGTCCAAATGTCCTGTACTTGAGTAGTTGTATCCTACACATTGAGGCTGTCAGATATTATCATCCAGTTTGTAATTATTCCCCTCACACAAGGTCGCAGGAAGAGAAATGAGAACATACAGCTCCGCAGCGAAGCCTCAATGACTATGGAAATATAATTTATCTAATTAAACCTCGTATTTTATCATTCAAACACCGGGAGGTAAGAAATTAGCAGCATTCCCAACACTACTGCCCTCCCAAGAGCGAGGACGCCAAGGCAGGCTAATGTATATATATATATAGAAGATAATTGTCTACTTCCCAGCCAGAAATTAAGTTAACCCTTGAGAGTCAGGTACCGCACCTACTAAGAATCTAGTAATGTTATAGGGGAAACTATGAAGTCTTCATATGATGCGTTCTCTGTCTGACATGGAAATAATTCATGCACATCATCTATTTTTATATATTGAAGTTATCTTATCAGATATTTCCCAAACCAAATTGTTTTAAATCCATTAGGGCGCAGCTAATTCTAAGATTTAGGAATTAACTTTTTTCACCTTATTTTTCCTGGATAAGCAGCATTGCCCTGTGCACAAACCCTATATGTTGGCACACAGAGTTCCTAATACGTCTGTATTACAGACCCATCTTATTTTTTTTTATATGAGATAAGCAGCTACCAGACTCCTCTGTGGATGCTATAACTCCCACAATGCTTGTTATATGACCTGCAGCTCCTGTATCCTGCTTGTCCCATTGGAGAGAGAATACATCTAAATCCCAAACCTTTTAGTCCTAGAAGTAGTGACAGTCTATGAGTAAAGGGACTGTTCATGTTTCATCACGGCTTGTACAGGGTTCCATATCTGTAAGCCAAAACGAAGAGTGGCTCCACAACAAAGGTGCATTATAGATTTTGTGTAGGTTCTGCTTATGGTTTTTGCCTTAAAGATACTAAAGCAGGATACTGACTAAAATACGTAAGAATAAAAGTGGCCGTATTTTAGTGTTCATGTTGAGGCCGCAATGCCTGGACCTCCCATGGTCACATGAACCAAATTTAGATCACCATAGAACCATATAATTCACTTGAACTGCAGACGAGGCCGGGTCTTGCAGCCGGGTTGCAACATGTAGGGGCATACACAGAAATCATAGGGCTCCATAGCAAAATTCAGATTGCCCCCCCCCCCCCCCATTGGGAGCTCCACTAAATAGACCTAAAAATGTAGTTCCAAATCCCCTGCTTCACTTCACACAGTATGGCCATGTTCACACATTCAGGATTCTGTCAGGATTTAGGCCCGGATTCACACCTAAATCCGGTCAGAATCTGATAGAATGTTGCCGCCAGTGAGAATAGATTATTTTATACCCCATTCACACAGTCTAGAAAATATGGAATAACGAACGCACTACAGATTTTAGGATCCAAATCACGTTCATTATTTCTTTGGATTCCGCACTGAAAATTAGCTTTGTTGTATTACAATGGGGGTAAACAGCGCGCAAATCCACTGGCCAATCCGCAGCAGAAATTTGAGTTTTAGCCGTGGATTTCTGCCGCAGTTTTTCTAAAAGCGTGTGAACCTTATGGCGTAAAATGAGAAGATTTCTGCTGCATGCAGTCACCACTAGGGGGAGCTAACTGCATATTGATTAATATGGTTACACTTGATGGGAGCTGTACATATCTGTATGCAGTGAGCTCCTTATAGTGGCAGCAGTACACAAACACTATGACGGGGTGACAGGAAGCATTGGAAAGCATTCTGTGCCAGGCCCCCTCTCATCACGGACCCCATAGTAGTCATGTGACATATCTCTATGGTTAATATTCCACAGGCAACATGCGTCAGCTAGTGGCTATGAAGCAACTGTATGGGAATACGATTGTCAAACCACAACTTCATTCAATGTGACAAGCACTGCAGGACTTTCTTGGATACTTTAATTTCTTTTAATGGGAAGTGCGGTGGTCTGACAACCTGGTTTCCATGCTCTTGATGCAGGCCAGCAAGCTGGAATCACCTGAGCAAAAGAAGACCCTGCTGACTATACCCACGGGGACCCCAAATTAAACAAAGCTTTCAGTTATGTCACATTTTAATTATTTGCATCAAGAGATGGTAGATAGTATAGTAGTAATTCTGCCCTGTAATTATGAGCCACACAGAGGGTTGTACAATGTATAATCAGCTGACAAGCCAGGTATTAAGCTTTCCCCTGTGAGCGGGCGGCTCTATGCAGTGACAGCGCACGATCTGCTCAGATTACAATGTTTAACTTGCTTTTATTCTTAAGAGTCAATTAACTGGTCCTGTGAAGTGTTGACAATATATTGTAGCTCTAGGGATGGTATTAGCCACCAATAACCAGAGAAGGTTCAAGCTGGAAGCAACCCCCCCCCCCTCACAAAACATCACAATGCAAACAACGATAAATAATGTAGAAGAAAAGCGGCCGTAACAAGACAGGTACCAGGAGATGAATCCACACATCATCAACTAGTGGCAAATATTCTATATTGTATTTATGTAGAATGATTACATGGTCACAGCGACAATTATCAATGTACAAAAACAACTTCCAATCTCTAGAGTACCGGATAGAAACATTTCCAACTTATTGTTGGGTCTCAATTTTTAATAACCAGGGCATCAAAGGCATCTCTACTATAAAGGAAATACCAGTGCCCATTCATTTTGGATTTAGCTCATGGACAAGGTGGCACAACACTTGAAGTACTGAATCTGTAGGTTGTTGATTGAATTACTGGGATGGTTTAACTAGACGATACCCTCTAGATGATTTTAGTGCCCAACGTATGCCCCTTAATGCGGACTAGAGAGAATGATTTCCAAGCAGTGATTTTTCACTACCAATTGTGCCCAATCTTACTTTGGTCCAATACGGACACTTACATTTTATATGCCGTGAAATTATTCATCAGTGTGCTCTGTAATGAGGACCAACACATCATATACCCATCCTTACCACATTGTCCAACAACTTATTACATTACTGTGCCCCCTTATAGCCTTCGATGGCCAAGGCAAGGTCTTCCTTAACTAGGCAATAACTTGTGGCGGATGGATCTACCCACTGCCTGTACACAAAAATGGAAAGCCAGACCCCACTGACGGCTGGTCTTCTCAAACCCCTAATGCCATAGTGTCAAACTACTTCCCAATCCCCAACTTAACATGTCAGCCCCCAACTCAATGTTTACATATAGTATTGATCTACATAAAAAAGTTGAGAAACTTTGAATTTACATTGTATTATTTATCTTGTATTGATCCTGAGTTACAGCCTGTATTATACTCCAGAGCTGAATTCACTATTCTGCAGGCTTCAGAGTTGATATTTCCCAGCAGTCCCAGCATGCTCAGTGTCTGTCCCCTGCATTAGGGGTGTGTCTGTCAACAAGCTTATTCACAGTTTCCAGTGACAACCCACAGAATTGTGATTGCAGCTCTGCACTCTAATACATGCTGTAATTTAGGATCAGTACAAGATAAATAATGTAATGCATTTACAAAGTGACTCAATGCATCTTATATCTGTACATAGTTTAGGACTATATGCAATTTCAATATATGCTCAATGTGTTTATGGGCAGCATTAGCAACAATAAGCCCAATACATTCCCCATTTTTACAAATGCAGCTGTTCTGATATAGTTTATGATCACAGAACAAGGCGATAATAGGATTCCCCAGACAGAAATACACAATATACTGAGAGTAATTCAGTGCAGGGGATCTGTGGTTTACAAAGTGATGGGACTTGCACGCAGCTCTGTATATTTTATTGGTGTTGACACCCTACAGGCACTTTCACTTGTATAATCCATTAATGGAGCACATTAACCCTTACAATGTACTGTGGTCTGTCTGACTGAGCGGCATTTACAGCATCATCGCTCTACAAGGTGCTTACATTTTTGTAGGAACAGCTGCGTTCAAGCAAAAGGTTCCCGTGATTTAAAGTGGTGGCAAAACATGACAAGGTTCATATTTCCCATGAGTATTTGTCCCTGTTTTATGTCACAAGGATCAAATTTCCCCATCAGTCAAATAATACAAACAATTCCAGACAAGAAAGGGAAAAGGCTTGAAAATTATCAGAGCGACCTTGAGAAATGCAATGTTTCAAGGTCGTCTCCCAGAGAAATACAGAGGAGGCTACAGCGGTCATATGACAAAGATTTCAGCATTATCACACACAAAATACAGACATTATAATGAATAATACTTCTTCAGCGCTGAGGCCCCCACCTCAGAGCCACTTTAGAGAATACATTAGGGAACCACAAATGTAGCAATTCTGACTATATTTCTATTGAAATTGCAGTTTTATAACATCTTCTAGTCTGTATAAGATCAGTCCTGCAACTAAAGGGAATGATTCTGATACTAACACAACATACTGCATACTATTTATACCCTGCACTCCCTAACACAGTAGGCAATCAGCTCCCCCTAGTGGTGAATGCGTGCAGCCATAATTTTATCATATAAAGATATATTGTGAAACTAAACAGAACAGAATATTTAATGTAAAAACATTTTATTAAAAGGTGGACATTCACTTTAAAGAGTATCTGCATAGAGACATATCAGATGTATTGATCGGTGGAGACCCCCCACTGTAGCTGAAACAAATGTGCAGCAGTGCTCAGCTCAGATCCCTGCACCTTCAGCTGGGAAACGGCACTCCTCGTTAGGCTGAAGATGGCTCATACGTAATCAGGGCTGGATATATATACAGTGAAGGAAATAAGTATTTGATCCCTTGCTGATTTTGTAAGTTTGCCCACTTTCAAAGACATGAACAGTCTAGAATTTTTAGGCTAGGTTAATTTTACCAGTGAGAGATAGATTATATATAAAAAAAAAAAAAAGAAAATCACATTGTCAAAATTCTATATATTTATTTGCATTGTGCACAGAGAAATAAGTATTTGATCCCTTTGGCAAACAAGACTTAATACTTGGTGGCAAAACCCTTGTTGGCAAGCACAGCAGTCAGACGTTTTTTGTAGTTGATGAGGTTTGCACATATGTTAGATGACATTTTGGCCCACTCCTCTTTGCAGATCATCTGTAAATCATTAAGATTTCGAGGCTGTCGCTTGGCAACTCGGATCTTCAGCTCCCTCCATAAGTTTTCGATGGGATTAAGGTCTGGAGACTGGCTAGGCCACTCCATGACCTTAATGTGCTTCTTTTTGAGCCACTCCTTTGTTGCCTTGGCTGTATGTTTCGGGTCATTGTCGTGCTGGAAGACCCAGCCACGAGCCATTTTTAATGTCCTGGTGGAGGGAAGGAGGTTGTCACTCAGGATTTGACGATACATGGCTCCATCCATTCTCCCATTGATGCGGTGAAATAGTCCTGTGCCCTTAGCAGAGAAACACTCCCAAAACATAATGTTTCCACCTCCATGCTTGACAGTGGGGACGGTGTTCTTTGGGTCATAGGCAGCATTTCTCTTCCTCCAAACACGGCGAGTAGAGTTAATGCCAAAGAGCTCAATTTTAGTCTCATCTGACCACAGCACCTTCTCCCAATCACTCTCAGAATCATCCAAATGTTCATTTGCAAACTTAACATGGGCCTGTACATGTGCCTTCTTGAGCAGGGGGACCTTGCGGGCACTGCAGGATTTTAATCCATTACGGCGTAATGTGTTACCAATGGTTTTCTTGGAGACTGTGGTCCCAGCTGCCTTGAGATCATTAACAAGTTCCCCCCTTGTAGTTTTCGGCTGAGCTCTCACTTTCCTCAGGATCAAGGATACCCCACGAGGTGAGATTTTGCATGGTGCCCCAGATCGATGTCGATTGACAGTCATTTTGTATGTCTTCCATTTTCTTACTATTGCACCAACAGTTGTCTCCTTCTCACCCAGCGTCTTACTTATGGTTTTGTAGCCCATTCCAGCCTTGTGCAGGTCTATGATCTTGTCCCTGACATCCTTAGAAAGCTCTCTTTGGTCTTGCCCATGTTGTAGAGTTTAGAGTCAGACTGAGTAATTGAGTCTGTGGACAGGAGTCTTTTATACAGGTGACCATGTAAGAGCTGTCTATAATGCAGGCACCAAGTTGATTTGGAGCGTGTAACTGGTCTGGAGGAGGCTGAACTCTTAATGGTTGGTAGGGGATCAAATACTTATTTCTCTGTGCACAATGCAAATAAATATATATAATTTTGACAATGTGATTTTCTTTTTTTTTTTTATATAATCTATCTCTCACTGGTAAAATTAACCTAGCCTAAAAATTCTGCACAGGACTACTTCACCACATCAATGGGAGAATGGATGGAGCCATGTACCGTCAAATCCTGAGTGACAACCTCCTTCCCTCCACCAGGACATTAAAAATGGCTCGTGGCTGGGTCTTCCAGCACGACAATGACCCGAAACATACAGCCAAGGCAACAAAGGAGTGGCTCAAAAAGAAGCTCATTAAGGTCATGGAGTGGCCTAGCCAGTCTCCAGACCTTAATCCCATCGAAAACTTATGGAGGGAGCTGAAGATCCGAGTTGCCAAGCGACAGCCTCAAAATCTTAATGATTTACAGATGATCTGCAAAGAGGAGTGGGCCAAAATTCCATCTAACATGTGTGCAAACCTCATCATCAACTACAAAAAACGTCTGACTGCTGTGCTTGCCAACAAGGGTTTTGCCACCAAGTATTAAGTCTTGTTTGCCAAAGGGATCAAATACTTATTTCTCTGTGCACAATGCAAATAAATATATATAATTATGACAATGTGATTTTCTGTTTTTCTTTTTTTCATATAATCTATCTCTCACTGGTAAAATTAACCTAGCCTAAAAATTCTAGACTGTTCATGTCTTTGACAGTGGGCAAACTTACAAAATCAGCAAGGGATCAAATACTTATTTCCTTCACTGTATATAATGGCGAGAGCCTAAAGGGCTTGTCCACACAACAGAATTGCGGCAGAAAATTTCTTCAGCATTTCCGCTAAAACTAGTAGACATTCCGCTGCGGAAAAAACTAACCATTGCCTGCGTTTTTTTACTGCAGAAAACGGTGTGTATTTTGATGCGATTTTCTCCGTGCTGGGAGATGGTGACATCTCCTGAAAAACACAGCAATTCAGTCCACTTTCCGCAGCAGGAATTTACATTCTGCAGTATGAAAAATACACACCGCAGGTTAATTTCTGCTGGGAAATTTAACGCAGCGTGTGGATGAGATTTCTTAGATCTCCCCCAATTTGTTGCTACTGTATTCTGCTGCGCTTTTTTCCGTCCACAATTCTGGACCGAAAATATGCAGCAATTCCGCTCCGTATGGACGAGACCTAAGGTCACAGACCATCTTTGCCTACTACAGGCTTCTAAGATATAAAGAGTGAAAGAGAGAAAATGTACATTGATTTTAGGGGGACGTCCTCTGGGGAATAATCAGTAGAGTAGTTCAGCATGTGAAAAATGAAGGGATTCTCACCTGCAGAGCTGACAATTATACACTATAAGCGTTACTCAGTATAATTATAGCACACTATTCACCCGCTGGTTTCAGTAAATGACGGACGCTAGCTCCAGGGAGGGTCGAGAAGGGAAGAACACAAGACATATTACATAGGTGGCAGAACACCACACTCCACCCTATGACACAGAAGAATAACCAGTAAAATCCCCCCCCCCCCCCTCCACAAAATTTTGGATTGTTACAAGCAAATAGGATGCAGGCAGCTAAACAGTGTCAGAATAAATACACATAATATACTCTGTAGGGGGGAATTTATTAAGACTGACGTTTCATACACTGGAGTAAGACGCATCACCGGCCATATCAAAGCTACATAATTTATAAGTTGGCGTAGATTTGCGCTATTACCTATGCCGGTTTCCTGATGTAAATGATAGTAAATTTATCAAAGCATGAGGGCCCCGCCCCCTCCCGCTAATCTCCACCTACTTATTTAAAAATTGATGGAGGCGGGGTTAAAATTGAAAAGTAGTTTGCGCAATTTTTTGCAACTTTTCTATGCTAAAACGGTGGCGTACAGTGTTTAATAAATTCTACCCTGTACGCCTAATAAGGAGCGAAACACGCTGCAGAGTAATATTAATGGCAGATGCCCTACCCGACCCTCATGTAGTTCATAGTGGCAATTGCTGGAAAGCAAAGTCATGCCTCAAGTCTTCCATAACCATGGTGCATGTTAAATGCTTCTAAAAAAACCTTCCTAATATAATGCAAACAGACAGGGTCGGATGAAGCTTTTAGATTAAACCAATCAATGAAACAGGCAAATGTAAAGACCTCCGAGTGACAACTGCTGCCAGGAGGAGTAATTGTGCTCAGACCGGTTGTCACCTCGCGTCCTCCGACATGGCATTGAGGTGGAATAGTGCACAAAAGGAAACGTGCGCTGACTAAGTCTACTCTGCTACGTCTGTTTAATATTCTTGCTTATCCAGCTGTTACTCAGCACTGTATGAATAAATTCTATTGAGAGGGATATGGTAATGACCAGTTGTCAATTTATTCATACATTTCCAGGAATAACAGAGGAACGACAATGCAGAGTTCCAAGAAAAGATGCTCTAAAATTGTTATTTCATGAGGGATACAAGTGTTTACTCAAAGAGACATCTCAGGAGAGGTGACCGGGCTGCCTAAGATCATAAACCGAGGTAGTATTCACCATTTTTTCAGTAATGACAAGGTTCCACCTGTTGAGCCCCATAGTCTGTTGTCATCCCCCGAAACAATCATGATAGATTAGTCTGGAGACCTCCTAGTTATTTATGCCATTTTCTGCATGTACCCAGGTGGTATAATCAGAAGCACATAACAAAACAACGGCCATTTTATTACAAAGAGGGTCATAAACCCGTTAGAACAAGACAGGCTTATCAGCAGACTGCAGATTATATTCACACTCGGCCAAAAAAACAAACAAACAACAAAATTGCTGGAAAAACGGAGATAAACATAGGTCTGAGCTAAAAATAAGCCATTAATGCACGAAATGGGCAGACGGCGTGTATCAATTAGCCTTTATCTGCCAACAACAGTCAGTCTTTCCTTCTAATAAATAGATGGACTGGCATGGCTATCCTTTCCAAACAGCAGTTTCTGAAGTATTTACCAAGAACAGATTTAAGAGTAAAGAACTTTTGGGCATTGTTGATTTGTAAATGCTTTGCTCTACTTATCCAGAACTGATCGTTACTGGTCTTATACTCCAATTGCAGCCAGATCTGCAGTCAAAATTTTACTGTCTTCCTGTTAGCTCTCAGGATTGCATGTTTTGCAGTGCACAGTTTAAAGCACTGGTCACAGGGATGGACAATGGAAAAATGATTGACTTCGAAGGACCAGATGCTGAGAGCACCACTCTCCAATGATGGGCATTGTATATGCACCTCAAATAGGCAAGATTACTAGTAGTCCTGACAGGATCAGTTGTGTAATTTTGTCATCAAATTCTGTATAGATGGTTGATCTCATGTGGATGACAGAGCCGCGTGCACGGAGGATGTACGGAGCAACATGAGCCCCTGTGACTACACACTACGGGGCGGTAGGCACTCCGTGAGCTGCTGTATGGAACAGATGAACTACATAAATATTTTGCCCTAGAAGCAATGTTCCTAGGGGTGAATATTTCCATAATACAGTGGTACAGTAGGGCCCGATAGAAGTCTATGGCTAATGTATTACAAATCCTGTACAACTCAGAAGTTGTGTGGAGCCATAATATGCACGTGTGCACGAGACCTAAGGGTCAAGGCATGAAAGCAAAGTCGAGGCCAAGGTCATAACTTTCCTCCAGCGCCTTACACCACCAGACACATGCCAACCCTGAGTGTAGGAGACAACCCTAACTACGTATTGTAGAATGACAAAAAGCAATTATCTACAAGGCGTGCGGTCCTGTATTTGGGGAGAATGCGGTGACCATCGAGAGCTCCTATCAGGCTGAGCATTGTGAATAAACTGAATTAGAAACTTGAGCATCAAACCCTCCACACGCCTTTATTGATATCTTTCTGTCCATGTCTGAATACACTACGGATGATGCTTTCTTCCTCCTTGATACGCTCTTTGTACAGCTTCCAGAAGATTATGTAACTCGCCCATTCTCGAGCATCATCTGTTAGGTTTGTTTTTTACTGTATTGTATTTCAAGTGACTGTGTTTCTCTTGGGAATGTGAAATCAATAAAGCGCAGGACAGCCACAAATCAGCACTCGCCCATTCAGCAGAGTTTTCCTTTATTTTCTGACCACTTCCTGGAGCAATGAGTCGAAATGTCTACTCTAAAGATGAATGAAGAGGCGGATACGTTGCGACACTTATGGCTTGATGCCTAAAATCTTACATTTTTGCTGTATTATCAAACACTCACAGTTAAAAATTGTCTACGTTTTCAAATAGTTATTCTTCATATAGAGTGGAGTAACTTTGTACATACATTGCTTTACTTATTTTGCACTGATCCCGAGTTACAACCTGTATTATAATCTACAGCTAAATTGACAATTCTGCTGGTCGTCATTGGAAACCGTCAACAATCTTGTTGTCAAACATAAATCCAACAGCTGGCCATATACACAATATAGCCAACAGTTATCTCACCTGACTACCCCTCGAGGTGCATAGCTGCATTACTAGTTTTCCCTTGCACTCAGCATGATTATGCAGTAATATCTCCCTGTTCTCCTAGTGTTGCATCACTAAGCAGATTTGCCAATCAGGAGTCTGGAAAAGCTGGTTCACATCCTCGGTGAAAGCTGTATATTTAAGGATCACTCACCCAGCTTTTTCTCAAAGTGTTCTTTTAAGCAAACCTGGTGGAGTGGTGGTATTTGTATTTTTCTGTAAAATAAAACGGTGTTGTATATTGCATATGCACAGGTCGCAGTAGTGACGTAGCACAAAATCACACTTTACTACATTGGGGGTAGCAGTTATCATTAAAGGGTGTTTCCGGTTTTATGTAAACAAAATAAAGCTTACATAGATAAAGCATTACGAAAGTGTATGCAACTAAAATACTAAAAACTTGAAATGATTATTTTCACTATATCTGCTTACTGCCAGTGAATGGAAACGGTCTTGTTTGAGACTGAAAACCTGGCTTGATATTAACCTGCTTACTCTGGTGCACGGACAGCTCAGAGTTAGGCCAAATGTGCATGATGCGTATTACGTGCGGATTTGTCGCATGGCAAACCAGTGGTGTAATAACAATACCAAATTGAATGTGATTTCAAGAAATCATATCTACACTTTGCAGATTTTTTCTGAACGTAAATAGACCTGCAGTGCGTATTGTAAAATCCGCAGCATGTCAATTTATCTTGCGTTTCCGCTTGCGAACTGTATCTGACTATTTTTTTAAAAACAACGCACCAAAATCTGCAGCATCAAAACGTAAAGACCGCACCTAAGAACACACGAAAAAAATGCAAATTTCCTGCACCAAATTCCGCAACGTGTGCATTTAGCCTTGTGTGTTGAGCATCTGCACAATGACTTCAGACTCTGGATATAATCAAGAATGTTTCCCAATCACTGACAGCAAGCAGAGATATTGCAAAAACTACTAATCGGGCTGCAACATTATTTTCGATTAAACATAATGGGGAAATAAAACGACCTTACTTGCGACCTACAGTTACCATTAAGTAGGAGAAGCTGCAGGGTGTGAATACAACATTATGCTTGTTTTTTTTCCACTACAGTGTTTTACTACAGAAGTCAAATGTGCACGACGAGTGAACGACAATATGACAATACATATGAAATAAACAATAAGCTTGTATCTGCTTAGTTAACCAATAAAAGGTATCACATAACCTAATTATTTCATTTTTGCTGTTTTACACTCAACTCCCTATGGTTTGCACCCCGGCACCATCACCCATATCTCTCAGTATTTTCCGTCAGCTATCCATTATATTGCCGGCTTATAATATCTATGCTGATCAATAGACGATGGCATTGTCAACCCTCCCCTTTCACTTACCAAGGTACTACTTCTCACAGCATCTGCGCTCCTTCCTTCCTTCACTCCACCTGGACGGCCCAGCCCTTGTAGTACGGTAAGGAAGGAAGATGATGCAGATGGTGGACTTGTTGCTATGGCAGCTAGCTAGAAGGTAACCTAGGAGAAGGTCCATATATGTCTCATAATGCAGATACTTATTTTCGTTCAAGGCGGTGAACTTAGCACGTTAATACAAAGAAGCAACAAATCTAGAGAAGCGTCATACCTGCATATAAATGGAGGCGGAGGGGGGTACAAACATTTTACATAGGGCTCCATGAACAAGAGGGTTTAACCCTATACTGGGCATCTATCTAAGCATTGACAAATTAAAGAACAGGAAACAATTCCGCAACAATTTTTGTTTTTTAACTGGTACATGAGTGGCAGAAAATTTACGCTATGTATAAGATCTTAAATCTGCAGAAAATTTGTGAGAAAATCTGCATGCATTTTATGTGGATTTTAAGGCGGAAAAATCTGCCTCAAAATTCCTTCAGGAAATTTGAGGCAGATTTTGACCTGCCTGCACGCTGTTTGTCGCGTTTTTCGGCCGTGGCCATTGAGCACCGAGGGCAAAAAACTCTGCGAAAACCGCTTTCTCTGCCTCACATTCATGTCAATGGGAGATCAGAGACGGAACGCCCGGATAGGGCATGTCGCTTTTTTGTTTTTTTTAAATCATTGGGAGGCGATTTCGGCGCGGTTTCCGCATCAAAAACTGCGGAAAAAAAACCTCTTAACATACCCTTACACAGTCCCGTCCCCCCCCCCCCCCCCACGGCATGTGAATGGCGTTTTGTGAAAATCCACTACACAGACACCCTGTGCTAACCTACCTTAAGGGATCATGCACATTACGTATTTGTGTCATACAGGTTCGTAATACAGCGCCCATACCCTGCTATAGGCCAATACTGCACACCTCCGTATACTTCTGATTTCATACATGGCAACACATGCTGTATTACAGATATTCTCCCCGAGCAGCGGTGCACCATAAGGAGACACATGGTAATAGGAGAGAATGTGCCACCGTACCAGTTAAAGCCGTGTGCACGAGCCCCATGGACGACCAATAACTAGATTAACCAAAGTAGGGCCGCCTGGATTATATGAATCTTTAGGGTCTACTGGGACCTGCAGTTCACAACAGCAACTAACAACCCGAGGCCTCCTCCCCTGATCCCCCTAATCTAACCAAGACAGGTTGTTGTTTTAGTTGCAATGTCGGCATTTTTTAAGCAGAATTTTAGCATTTAGTGGCAACTAAATGACAGATTTAGTGACCATCTTTAGCATAAATAGGTGACATAAGGCGATATATACAGTAAGTATAGTTAGTACGCTTTGACACCTTGATAAATATAGCAATGTGTTTCCAGTGTCGAATACTCAGTGTTTTGGCCCCTTTTTTCTGCCATAGATTAATACAGGAGACCCAATCTCTCTACTAAAACAGGAACCATACAGAATAGCGTATATGTATCCTTCTCTGAATAATGTTCTCATCCATTGCTATATGCACCATGGTAATGTGGAACTCATCCAATTCCTTGTGGAGCTGCGTCATCCAGTAATTAGGTTACATTCCTATGTTTGCCCTACATTGGACCGTAGATATTTCTGCTAACAATCTGTCTATTGGGACCGGAAAAGTCTTACCTGATGCATGAAGCCAGTGGAAACCAGCAAAATGGGCAATTTATAGCGATCTGCACCAAATCTATTATACCACATGCTTAATTTTGATCAATTGGGTAAATGAATCTATCCTACGGCACTACTGATAAACCCTATTAATACTGATCACCTCCAGAGATCCACCTGGTTGGATTTTCACTTTTATACCTTTGACTAATAGAAGTCATCACGTTTTCAGCGTTACACTGCTGACCAGATACTCTCAATGTCACTCACGCTCCCCGAATCCCACAGCATTATGTTTTTTTATACTTTTGAATGCCTCGTCCTCCAGTACATGGAGGTCGCTCTTATAGACAGGAAGGATATTTGCTTCCTTTGAAAAAAATAAAAAGAGAGCATGTAAATCAAATGTACTAGTTTTAGCTCCATCTAACCTCCGTGTTTTTCAGCCGTAATTACGGACCTAGTCATTTCTATGGGCTACGGACACCTTTCTATATTTTTTACAGATGGGTGTTCGTGCCGTAGAAATGATAGAACATGTCCTCTTTTATGTCCGCAATTACGACACGGACTCCCCATAGAAGTCTATGGGCGCTTCCGTAAAATGTGCATCCGTAGTCATCCGTAATTACAGAAGTGTTGTTATGCGACCCCAGGGGATTACCCCAGATTCCTCCCCGTTGTTTTTTTTTTGTGGATCCGTAAATATGGATGCACTACGGACCGTATTTACAGATACGTTTCTGAATATGCGGATGATTTAGGGATGGCTATAAATGACTACGGTTCCGTATTTACAGATGGTTTTGTGCATGAGGCCTACTTTTCAATGCAATTAGAATTATATCCATTCTTGAATATAGGGACTTGGCTCCGTGCAGCATAGAAAATGGGGAGGGAACATAAGGAGTAATGTAAGGTACAAGTTAACCCATTAGCTGCTGGACTGAACATCAGTAACATATTGTCACCCAGGGGCTTAGCCAGTTGCATAGTAAGGTAATGACTGTAGGCAGAATCATCGTATTAAGCTAATGAATACTTTATTTTTTAATATATAATACTCCACTGCAGTCTGGCATTATCATAGAGCAACACAAGTCTAGGTGCAGAAACTTCAATTTCTAATGTATGGACAAGAAAGTCATTATTGATTGGAAAGGATTATATCTTTACTAACGAAGCACGTTATTGTCCCAAATTATCATTTTTAAATAAACAGGTCCAAAATTCTGTGCGGATTAATTTCTTGTCCAGGATTAGATAAAACATGGTTGCTTTTCTCCAGAAACAGCGCCAAACCTGTCCAGAGGTGGTGTCCGGTATTGCAGCTCCGTTGACGTGAATGTGGCTGAGCTCCAATACCACACACAACCTGTGGACAGGTATGCCATTGTGTTTGGAAGAAAGCAGCCAGGTTCTTCTAATCCTGGACAAACGCTATAATATATCTTTATATCAATCAGAGCTCCGTTTATCTGGTACAGAGCAAAAAAAATGTCTGCATAGACATAAATTCTGTCTGTCTGCAGCTGCCACTAGGGGGAGCTTTACTACATACTGTTCATACTTTGAATACAATAATAAAACAGTATGCAGTAAGATCCTAAACTGCCCCCTAGTAGTAACTTTAGGTGGACAGAATTGTATTATTTCACTCTAGGTCTTTGTGGGGGATTTAGCTCCGTCTTCTAAAAAAGCCTTAATGTTGGGCCTAAGAACAACATGGTGTTAAAGAAGGACATTCACTTTCAAGGTTTTATGCCAAGATCGACATTTATCACCTACCACCACTGTGACCCCCATGATCACTAGAACGGGGTTCACGAACCCCCGTTCCGCCACACCGCACTGACGAGGAGTTTGAATGGAGCGCCGGTCGAGCATGTGCTCTGCCGCTCCAATAAATGTCTATAGGACTGACGAAGACAGAGCGTCCACCATTGCTTTTTTTTATTCAAACCAAGTCTATGGAAATGAGCAATGTCCTTACAATTGTAATTCAGTTCTGTCACCAAGGAGAAGCGACTACCCAGACAGCAACATGCAGGTCGAGCGCACGCACGCACGCACGCACACACGCACACACACACTTCTGTATTAGCTGTATGGGTATAGCCAGGGTCCTTGAGATCTGTAGAAGCATATGCAGAGTAGGGATGTCACGATACCAGAATTTGGACTTCGATACCGATACTTCGTTTAGTATTGCGATTTCGATACCAATTTCGATACTTTTGCCAACAGTAATAAAAAAAAAAATCTTCCGTTTTCTGATGTGAGGCGCGAGGTGTGATGATGAATTTTGAACGCGCCTCACATTAATAGTAATTAATCCCATCAGGTTTCTCAGTCATAATGGGTTAATGTGCGAGGTACATGATGGGGTTAATTACTATTAATGTGAGGAACATGGAGGGTAAATTCATCACACCTCGCGCCTCACATTAATAAGTGATAGAAAGCCGTGTTTATTTCATTTTTTTACAGCGTACACATCATAAAGGATGCAAAAAAATTGTTGTGCGCGCCATTACTGAATGTGTGAATATTTTATGTATTGAGACTTATTTTAATGTTTATTGTAAAAAAGGTGAATGTGTCTTTTTTTTACATTTAACAATACTTTGTTTTTACTTTATTTTTAAACTTTAATGTACTGACATATATCAGATATATCCCAGTACATTAGCCTGTGGACGGATAGCACACAGGCAGTTGTTAGGACATACTTGGGTATGTCCTAACAACAAGAAATATGGTAAGATAGCCCTGGTGTCCGTCAATAGACCCTGGGCTGTCTGCCCATATATGGTATGGCCCTCGATCGCGTCACAGGAATTCCCTGTGACGCGATCCAGGGGCATCCCCCCTTCTCATTTTCTCCTGAATGCTGCAGTCAGCTGTGATCGCAGCATTCAGGGGAATAACGGCGGAGATGAGAGGTTTCTCTGATCTCCGCCGTTATAGAGCGGGGCTGTGTAATACAGCCATTGCCCCGCTCCTGACAGAAAGTGCGCGCGCGGTCAGCATGAGGAGAAGCGGCCGGCGCTGCACTAATGAGCGGCGGTTCAGGCACGGAGGACAGAACATGGGGGTGTTTTGCAGAGCGCCCGCCATGTTCTGTCTCCAGTGCCGCCGCTCATAAGTACAGCGCCGGCCGCATCGCATCATCCTGACCGTGCGCACATGTTATCAGGACTCAGGAGCGGGGCTGTGGCTGAATTACACAGCCGCAGCCGCGCTCCCATACATTCATGTATTACTATACTGAGCTGTGCGGCTGCGCAGCGAAGTATCGAAATACAGGAAATAGCGGTATCGAACCGTTTAGGGATGCAAAGTATCGAAACAGTATCGAAGTTTCGATGCACCGTGCATCCCTAATGCAGAGTTAAAAAAAAATAACAGCCCTCTAAGGGTTCTAGGTCTTTCACATATCACAGACTTTCTGTGAACAGTAAAAAACGTAAATTTTCCAAAATGATTCACATCCAGGGATCAGGAACATGATTTAAAGCAATGCTAAACTACGATCTCATATGGAACAACTTAGTCTGCAAGCCACGAATCCAGAATAAAGATATGATGAATGGGACGAGGAAGGCGGTTTTACACCTTAGATTTTCCAGGATGTATAGATTATACACAAACTTGAAATAAAGAAATACAGTTACACTATAAAAACGTCGCGGCAGGAAATGTTTTACTTACAGAATATTTAAACACAGTCACTTCCCCCGTGCCGAGAGGAACAACATTCTCATCATCGAGTGTAAGCCTGGCCACGTGTGCTATGGAAAAGGAATGTCTGCTTGGGACAATTCCTATTTATTAGAATGATCCCCCCCCCCCAATAATGATGTGTGGATCACAGGGTGGCCTGCTGGTGGGACCCCAAATAATCCGTTGTAATCTGTGGGAGAACCCAGAAGCAACTGTTAAATTTCTCTGCAGCGCCGCCACAGGTGAAATAGGCTAGGGCTACATGGCAACTTTGGCCACGGCCACTTTTAATTTCCTTTTCTGCTCTGCAGACAGTGCAACACAGCGATCTTTGGTCATGCGACCTGTGTCACGGCCAAAGTTGCCGTGTAGCCCTAGCCTTACATAGTTCTCAATAAAACCAGTCCTTGTAGTGCATGGATGTGCCGGGTGCTCCAGAGAGTTGCACTTTGTAGCTGCTCTTCACTCTGGCTATTACGAAGAGGGTGCTGAACAGAGGAACCATCCCTATTAAAGGGGTTGTACAGGTTGGCAGCTGTTTTTTTATACTGATGATCTAGCCACGGGTTAGGTCATCAGTATATGATCGGTCGGTGTCCGACACCCAGACCCCTCACCGATCAGCTGTTCTGGGTGCAGGAAGCTATGAAGGAGTTGGTGCCGGAAGCAGAAGGCTCCGACCACTGTAGAGCGGTTTTGCTGCAGGTACACAGCCGTGCTCCTATTCAAGTGAATAGGAGCAGAGCTGCAGTAACCCAGCACGGCCGCTATACAGTGGTTGTGCTTCTGGCTCTGAACACTGCATAGCTCTCAGCACCCGGAGGCGGCCAGAACAGCTGATTGGTGCACGGTCCAGGTGGCGCCTTCTGTACGATAATATACTGATGACCGATACTGTGGATAGATCATCAGTATAAAAAAATAGCCCCCAAACTGGATAACCCCTTTAATTCAGAACACCACTTGGAACTACTGTTTTATTAGCCAAAGCCAAGAGCAGCTACAAAGAGCGGTTCTCCCTGGTGGACCTGTTGTCTTTGTGTACTACACGCAGACCCATATTGATGTCAGTGCAACTGATTGTCCGAGTCCCAGCAGGTGAAGCCCGATCTTAGAGAAGATTTGTCTGACACGCTAATGTGCTATCATAGTGTAGGCCAGAAGGATGAGGGCACCCATGAAAGGCACCCCATGAAGATACTCACTGGTGGTATACTCTAACCTTAACACATTGGGGGAAATTTACTGTAGGCCAGTTACCTCTTGAAAAAATTAGCAAACGGCACAAAAGAAAAAAAATTCAACTTTTATGTCGTTTCCGACGCATGTCTAAAACGTTGGTGGAACTTAGCGAAAGGGAGTGGGGACACAGCAGCCGTTACATTTACTATAATTTACGCCAAAAACTATAGCGAAAATCAGCCCCAGCTCCTATCCGGTGTAGATTTTGCTTTGTGGAGCACGGACACCCGAAGATGCACCAAATTTATCAAGGGCCGTGTGCCTCGTCACAAGATTGTCGTATCTTACTCATATGAAGACTGGCGTATAAAAAACAACAGTTTTAGTAAATCTGCACCATTAAGTTCACCTATGGTTTGGGACAGGATTTCATGCCACTTATGAACATGTTGTGGTTGAGGCGCGGTTAGAACCCATCGAAAAATATAATTTTTAAAACAATGAAGGATTTGGTGCATTTTTTGATGTGGTTGAAAAACATCATCTGAAAATCGCATGCGTTTTTAAATGTGGTCCTAACCGCAACTCAACCACAGCATGTGAATCGACCCTTAATGGGGTTCCCCACGATCGAACAACTGATGACCTATCCACCGATCAGCCGCTCCAGCTGCCTCCAGGCACCGGATGTGAACAGTATGAGGAGTTGGAGGCGGTAGTAGATGGCTCCGACCACTGCATAGTGGCCATTCTGCAGTACTGCAGCTCCGCTCCTATTGACTTGATTACTGCAGCTCGACCCCTATTCTATGACCGGAGCCATCTGCTTCCGGCATGGACGTCTGGTGTCCGGAGGCAGGCAGAGCAGCTGATGGGTGCGAAGTCCAGGTGTCGAACCCGCACCGATCATATACTGATGACCTATCTGGTGGATAGGTCATCAGTAGTCCAATCGTGGAAAACCCCTGTAATGTCCACTAATAATGTTCTGCCATTATGCATACTGTGTACTCGTATAGCAGAACAAAAAAAGTTGGCTCCTTCATATATTCCCTGACTGAGACGGTACCGTCCATCAAGGCAATGCACCTTGTCACAAGGCATGGATGGCCTCCCAACTATTCCAGAGCCATACCTGTGATTTTACCTGACTGTACAGCTCCCTCATATTAACCCTAATAAAAACTGTGGCATAAAGCTTGACATGTTGTTTGCAGAATTAAGCAGCCATTATCAAGTCAGCAAGAACTGTGTGTGTATAAAGTCATCTGTATCTGTAATCTTGTAACTGCCCCAGTTTCCTCGCTCACCCCTGCAGCTATCAGACCATTTTCTTTGCATTACTCCGCGTCTATCTCTGTTTATGCCCTTGCAGAAACGTTCAAGGCCACCAATGTCCAAAGCTGCTGGCTTCAGGGAAAGTGACCATTGCTGGTAGGGATGTGATTGATTTGACATCTTGTCCTCAGGCAAGGCCATGAGCACGTACGCCAAGGAGGGAGTAGATGAAAGTGATTCTAATTCCGTGAAAACATAGAACTATATTGATACATTATACATCATAATATGGTCGAAAATGTAACGAATCGCACAGTTATCTCAAACTTCTAGATTTCTCAAACTATTGCAGACAACTATACATTACTGGAAGAACTGTACGTGAAACCCATATATATGTTGAGGGATGGTCTGGGATAAATCATATGTAAGGGTTAATCGTATGCCCCTGGTTTACAATGCCTGAATAGTACACTTTGAACCAGAGTTCAGGAGCATAAAGAGACAAGCCTTCTGTTTTAATGATTATCCGTCACCTTTCATGTATCCATTAATAGAAGCTCTGGTGTAATACTAATCATTGTTACTAGAACAAGCTTCTCGCTTTATATGCAATTAATGCCGTGATTTCCTAATCTCCCGTAACATGCCTGGATGCCTCTCACAATACTTGCAGCTGCCTTGTTCCCGCACGGAAAGGCTGCGGCCAGAAATGGTTAGATGTTTGCAATATCTACAAAAGTATCATAACACTATATATATATATATATATATATATATATATATATATCTGATAATGAATAGGACAGTATGTGGGCAGGTAGAACGAGGGGTGGCGGCTGTCTACGGTGCCTTTATGGATTACAAAAAACACATAGAAAAGAGACATCAGCTGAACAATTGTCCATCCAATAGTAGTCATTGCTGAAATTCAGGGACCGAGTGCAGGGCGTGATGGGACGGACGCAATCTAAAACCCCTGCCTTGGGCACCAAAAGCGCTTGTCCCATTCCTGGCGGACAGTCCTGTACACAGTACTTAGATAACACTTTGCACAATTCAGCTGATCCAAATCACCTTCCTCATCACTGTTCACATCCTAATAGACACAGTGAGATGTGGATATTGATATGTATGATGATCTTGATCCAAATAGTATCCCGATGAGAACCCTAAACTGTTGGGGCACAGGGGGGGAAAGTGCTGGTGTGAGGGCATAAGCAGCTTGTAACTTCAATTGCATAAAACACGGCCAAATATAGGACATGTCGTGCGTTTCACGCAGCGGACATATGCTGCACGAAATTCACTGACAAGTCTTAACGGCCCCATTCAGTAACCTAGGTCCGTGTGACGCGCGTGATTTCCACACGCGTAGCACGGACGTATTATACATTCGTGTGAATAAGCCCTAATCCTGATTTCCTCTCCTCTCTCAGTGGCTTCACATATACACCGAATCCTATGGAGTGTAGGATTTATGGCTGAATAGCCAGAGAAAGTTGGTTTTGCGAAACATCTCCCATTACTGTAATAAAACTTCCTTTGGATGCTTCTTTTATTTCTTTTAAATTTTTAAACACCCTCAGTCTTAATACATGCTGAAATACATTCACAGGACATTGATCTGTCATGTGATCAACAGGGGAGTTACACTATTGCCTTGCAGCGCTGGGGTCCTGGGTTCAAATCCAACCAAGGACAACATCTGCATGGAGTTTGTATGTTCTCCCTGTATTTGCGTGGGTTTCCTCTGATTACTCAATACTCTGGTTTCCTCCTACACCGCAAAAACTTACCAATAGGGAATTTAGATTGTGAGTCCTAATGGGGACAGTAAGTAAGGAATATGTTGGTGCTATATAAGGAACATAAATAAAGATCACAATAGATAAAAGTTGGCCAAAACCACTGATATTGCCTGGCTATCTGACGTGTATGGGCGAGCGCCGACTGGATGGCAGATGGGGTAAAAAAGAAGCATGCTGGATTTCAACATTTATACCCACGGGAAAGAGTAGCGTGGCAGCGGCTTGTTTCCCCGCGCCGCACACTTGGCAGACCGCTATCTAAAGTGTATGGGCAACTTTAGGGCACAATTATCCTTTAATTAATTAATTGTGACCATATTCACTGAGAGATTTCATTTATAAAGAAAAAATTGACAAACAGACAAATAAGAGCCCAATAACCGCAGTACGACATGAAGGATGGAAACAAGGTATAAAACAGAATAAATAATATAATGCTTTGGTGGCAGTGCAACAAATAAGTATTAGACATGGTCACCAGAATGGTCACATAAGACACAAGGTGACAGCCTCAAGGATAAAAGCCACGTCCCAACCCATAGCATTAGAAGGTGCATATTCAGCTGTAACCTTTCAGAATAAAATTGATATAATATATTCAGTAAAATTCCTATAATCTGGCAAACGCTAGTCCAATACGGAACTGCCAGACAACACATAAGTTTCAGAAGCCAGTTAGAAAACAACTCATAGTCATGTGCTTTACCCGAAACGTAATACAGCCATTACACAATACGGTCATATGATCATGTCACGTGACCAAGTGCCGCGCTGGTACTATGGAAGTTATGTCACCCGTAGCCACAGGGTTTCCTAAGCTACTGACAGACTAATACAGAAAACCCCTTAAAAACAAGGCCCTTGTATCATATTTTATTCTTTTGCGCTCTTTTCTATATTTTTCTTGGCTGCGTGTCTTTTTAGAGTTATATTTCCGTCTCTACGTCTATCACATGATCCGGAATGGTTAGTAATCTGTCGATATTAGTTAAAAAAAAATTAATCCGCTTCTTACCAGATGAGGCATTTGGACTCTAACATCCATAGCATCCACCGCGGTCACCTCCTGAGTTTTTGAGTCAGCAGTACACTGATTTTCTTTGTATTTTTTACTCCTCGCAGGTTTGGTAGAGAAGTCCTTTTTTACACCAGGAGTGTGGTGACTGTCACCATTTTGGGTCTTTGAAGAAAGGAAAGAAATACAGAAGAATATTAAGCCTCAATTTACTTAACTATGTCTAAACATTGAATACGATAATATAAGTTTTGAAGGAAGGGATCTACAAACAATTTGGTCATATTGGTTCATAGACGTGTTGCGCAAATTCAATCTACACATTAAATAATAAATGAAAACATGCGAACAATAATTTTCTTCTTTTTTTTACTCGGTATTGTTTTGTTCTCCAGAGCTGCTCTTCCTTCTGCAGTTGACAGGAAGTTGCAACCATTTGTCACAGAAGCTGCATACAAGTATACACAAACACTATGCTGTTCTGCTATTCTCCATGCCTATCAATTTTATGTATGTTGCTCCATAGCCAGGCCTGGACTCTGATAACAGCTCACATGAAACCGGGCAGCTAGAAACGCAAACACTTTTTCTAAGCATGTCATTTTTAAAGGGTAACTAAACTATTAAAAAACTTTTGACATGTCATAGTGAAATGTCAGAAGTTTTGATTGGTGGTGGTCCGAGCACTAAGACCCCCACCTATCACTAAAACGTGAAGCACCTGGGTGAGCGCTGTGCCTCTTAGTTTCTGATCGGTTTTCCTCGGAAAGCCGAGCCAGCGATGTACGGGCACATAGACTTTCTACTGAGTCCGTACACCGCTGGTTCATCTTTCTGAGGAAAGACTATCACAAAAGAAGCGGCACAGTGTTCACCCAGGTGCTTCTGCCGCTACAATTTCTTTTTCCAGGGCAATTTTATATTAAGTATTTTCTCAGTATGTTCTTTTTCTATTTTATGGGAACTTTAGAAGATCACGGACTTCAGGTTATAACATCATACAGTCTTTATGCTATAATGTAGACTTATTATGGCGATAGCAATCTGTTGTAAGTTACTTTGTAGCCTGCAGACAGAGTTTTCAAGAAGCGTTTTTGACCTGTCCCTGCAGCAGAACTAAATAGGTGCAATAGCTAAAAGGAACAGATGCAATAAATAGCATTATTACATAAATTTGCTATTCAAAGCAGATCTGCCATCATACTACGCTGCCCCGTTTAAAGCAGAACTCTCAACATGCTGCCCTATATTAAAAGCATATTACAGAGACAGGTCCGTTCTCCTATTAGACAAATGGCACAAAATTATATTGAGCTGTTTGGCTAATAGAAGCGATCAAAGAATACACTGGACTCGCAGTTGACAGTCCGCTGTATTCATGGGGGAGGCGCTCACCAGAAACTGAGGGGCTGCCGTGTATCTGACTGTATATATGATACCCATCAATTACTGCCAGAGGTGCGGGGGATGCTCCCTCGTGAATGTAGTGGTGGTCAAAGGCCTCATGCACATGACCGTAGTTTTTTGTCCATGCGCTATCTGCAATTTTGCGGATAGCACACGGACCCATTCATTTCTATAAAGCCATGCACACGACCGTGATGTTCACGGATCCGTGTGGGAGCTGCGAATCTGTGCCGCAAAAACTCAGAGCAAGTCTGTCATAGGGTTCGTTAAGTTTACGGTCCGGATTTGCAGCGTAACTAAACTGGTGACATCCATTTTTTTTGTTACGGATCTGTGAATCCTGATGACACACGGATGCAGAACCGAATGGACCGCAACCAATCTGTAGTTTTGTGGCATGCAAAACCACGACGGTCGTGTGCATTAGGCCTTACTATGATGCCGCTGTATTCTTTGCTAGCTGCAGTTAACCAATACGGCACAACAAATTTTTGTGCCACCTTAGCTAATAGGAGAACGGACCTGCCTCTGTAACACGCGGCTCTTATATAGGGCAGCATGTTGAGGTGACAATACTTTTTGTGCCGTTTTGGCAAATAGTACTACAGACCGGTCTCCATACTCACCATAGGGCAGCATAGTATGATGACATAGCAGCTTGATAAAAATGACCTAATATTTTCTGTAGTGTAGCGCCAATGCAAAACTGCACTTTAAGCCTAGGGCTACTCAACATTTTGTCATGAGTGAATAGCAGAATAATTGTGGTACTGCGACGACCAGGTCAGATTTTTTTTTACCTCGTGTCCCACATGTTGCCGTGTAGCCCTAGCCTAAGAGTCTAAGGTTATTTCAGTGCTTCTATTGATGATGTCAATTAACCTAGTTTCAAATGTATTTTTGCCTCACCTTTTCTGAAGGGAACTTTATTAAGTCTAAGCTGTCCATACTAGTCCGATGCAGCCTTTTAGGTCTGGCACCTACAAAGAAAAAAACAACAAAAAAGAGACATTAGATTAAAAGTTGACAGTAAGCACAGTATAAAGTAGAGCATATAAATTCTCAACAAAACCGGAAAGCAGCACACTAAAAAAAACACCTCGAATGCGTATGGACCAGGACAATTTTTGAAACTTTTATTGCTTTGAAAATAGAGATGATCTAAAATTACTTGGCTACATAATCCTGCCTGACCCCCTAGGTGATTAACATTCACCACATATTTCATAAATATATTTCTTTATATTATCTTAGCTCAAAGAATATCCAAAAATAAAAGGAATGCTCTGGGCAAAACTAAAACTGTGTTATGTTTATCGCAGGACCTGTGGGGGCAGCGCATGGCATATCGTTTCTCTAGTGTTCTTTGAATATTTGTCATGCACCACCCCCTCAGGCCCTGCACTAGACATAATAGTGTCTGTGTTTTCCCTGCAGTGTTCCTTTTAAGGGAACCTATCATGTTGACGTGGAGTTGAGAATATCGAGATTTTTTTTTTGTGGAAATAGATTCTTGTACTTTATTTAAATCCCTGCTAACTGGGTTTGTGAGTCTAGTGGGCGGTGCTATTTACTGATTGACAGCTATCTCTGTATGTAAACTCGTATAGGGAAGTTGTCAGTCATTGACTCATTCCTCCACCCACTGCTGACAACCTGTTTATATGTCCACAGTGTAAACTACATGTAGAGTAACCGCCATATAGAAGTTTGTGACCTCATATATTTAGTACCCACTGTAGCTAGCGCCACAGTCCCCCTCGTAGGTAGTTTCACACAGCCCCCCTTGTAGTGTCACACTGTCCCCCTTGTAGGTAGTGCCCCACAGCCCCGCCTCCCTGTAGGTAGTGCCCCACAGTCCCGCCTCCCTGTAGGTAGTGCCCCACAGTCCCGCCTCCCTGTAGGTAGTGCCCCACAGTCCCCTCTCCTTGTAGGTAGCGCCATTGGTAGCGTGGGCAAAGCTCTGGCCAGGGACTCCGCTCCAAGAGGAGCCCCTGATGTCACTGTCCAAATATGGACAGTGACGAAAGGGGCTCCTCCAGGAGCGTAATCACCGGCCAGAGCGTCAGCAATGCTCTGGCTGGGAATTCCGCTTCAGGAGGAGCACCTGATGTCACTGCCCATATATGGATAGTGACATCAGGGGCTTCTCCAGGAGTGGAATCCCGGGCCAGAGTGTCAGAAACAGGAGCGATGACGGCAGCATCAGAACCCGGCAGCCGAGTGGGCCCCCCCCCCCCCCAAAGGTAGTGGGCCCAGGTGCTGAAATCGGCCCTGATCACTCAGCTCTACAGTCTTTAGTCTACCTTCCTATACATTGAGTTTGTTATTCTAGGTTAAAATTGAACACAGCAGCAAATAGACATGGATAAAATGTCAGCCTACAGTAAGGTTACAAGATGCTGGCAGACCTTGTTTCCCCATCAGAGTCAGGACATTGCTGCAAGTTTTTTCCAGATGATGAGATCATCTAGACGGCTGCCTGTCCACTATTAGATAGCCTGAGCTCAAAGTATTTTCAGAACCATCACATCCGTTGATGAAAGCATAGCAGGAAATGCTCTCACATATAATATTATGTTTAGGGCTTTCATGCTCTCAATCACTCGTATGTGATTTACGGCACCCTTTTCTGTTACTATAGTGAGCAGAAAAAAAAGGTATGGGTCACCTAACAGCTATCAACAAGCACTCAAGATATTTCACCAAGGCTTAATGTATCCCATAACGTAAAACCCCTATAGACAACTACTCAGAATCCACGACTACCCTTCTAATCCAAACATCTAATGCATTATACAGGGTGAGTCAAAAGTCATGGACACAACCCCCTCCCAATCTGAAATGTTTACATTATATTCAAGATGGTGACTTCCAAGATTATAGGGTGTTCAGGTAATAAGCACTATAGGCCCACCCACAGGTCTAATATCGACTGACAATGAAAAGATGATTTCAACATTAAACAGTTCCAGTTTTATAGTAAATACAGCCCTGGCTCACCATTTTAGTAGTTTTTTTCTCTCATCATTTTAGCCCATAAAATACCGCCATATTGTGGCAAGATAATACGGCCATATGCAGTCCAAATAATACCACCATATAGTGCCCCAAAAAAGTGCCTTAATACTGCTATACAGTTCCCAAATAATACTACCATATAGTGTCCAAATAATATGCCCTCATACTGCTATACAGTTCCAAAATACTACTACAAATCTATTCCCAAATAATACCACCATACACTGATAAATAATATGGATGCTTATAGTTTGCTTTTGAGGCTCTCATCCTCAGGTTCCTTTAGGAAATGGGGCATAGGGAAATTGCCCAGTTTGCCACATCTTAAAATCGTCCCTGGCATCAAAAATGTTAGATATTTGGTTGTTTCCTGGATTTTTAAATCCTATATAGTTGCCATGTACACGAAGGGTTATTCATATTGTGTATATTTAATAGCATACACTGTAGGCATTAAATAAAAATGTAGACTTTTTTGAGCTGGTTATGTTTATTGTCACCATATGTACTCCAGAATCATGCTCCACCCTGAAACCCATGCAGCATCACAGGACTCAGTATGAAACCCCTGCTAATGTGAAAGGGTCATCTCATGCCACCCTAATTGAGATACTTACGGTTTTAACCATCTAAGCCCATGTTAACTGTGTAGTTAGAGTAGCCAAATTTAAGTAGTCAGTTGACTGGTAGAGCCTGGTGTGAATGGCGGTGGTAGGATGCTGGGTTAAGAAGCTGGTTGTGCGGATGTGTCCCGTCATCCAGTGCCCGTTCTCCTTCCAGCTCTCAGCTGCTTCTGAATCTAAATTCTGTCTCAGATACTTTGCAATTCATCTCCTCCCTTAAAGCATTTATTGCAGTGATTGCCAAGCTGAGAGTAGACTAACGGAAATCCTCGGGGTATTTCTAAATGCTCTCTCTGTCTTGTAGGTTTTACTGTGATCTTAAAAAAAAGTTTTTCGTGGAGGAACTGCCCAGGATTCTAGAAGACGGTCTACTGTTGGGCGTGTTCTGAAGAATGGTGTTTACTGGATCCTTGAGGTTAAATATAAAAGGTGAACAGCAACCAAGCTTGGATGGTTTAGATTCCGGATGCTGGAAGCTTTTGCTATGCGGTTTACACGAAAGTTATTTTAGATACATTTAACATTCACTGAACTGCTCCCATTTCAGTTCACTGGCTCTGCACAGCAAAAAACGAGAGGAGCTGCATGTGGGTCAAGTGGATTGGCACAATGAGCTACGTGCCGTTTACCCAAGGGGCCTGAATGCACAGAGGTTGGCACAGGAGTTTCTAAGAGAAGTATACTTCCAAAACACTTTTCATTCTCTTTGTAATTTGGTGCAATTATCCAGAAAATAGTTAATAAATTATTAGAATACTGCAAAAGAGGTGAGAGGTGCAGATCATCTATATATATGTTTTTTGTTTTTGTTTTGTTTTTACACAATGGCGAGACAATTCCATACGACATACAGTAGTAAAAGTTAGACATTAATGCCAACCTCTGCTTTGTAAAATCGTAAGGCCTCGTTTATGAGCCAAGCTCTGATTTGCAGCCGCTTTAAAAATTATATTAGCCAACTATATCAATATCAATTCTATAATATAATCCTATAATCTGAATCACTTTTGTTATAAATGCGAGCAATCCAACAACCTGCAGGGCTGTGAAATAATTCTCTACACTTGCCCTTGCGGAAGCTTCTGTAGGATACCGGCTGCTGTTTATGGTAGCATATATGATCTGAAGATTCAGGTTGATCTAAAACTAATCACTGATCCTGCAAAACCTTAGTCAAGTTTAAAGGGAACCGGTCACCAGCATTTCACCTATTAAACCAGCAATACCTTGTGGTAGTGGGTGAAAAATCATTTTTATATAACCTATAATTATCTTCTAAGTAGCTCCGTACCTTTAGTATTCCATTTTTTTGTGTTTCCACGCCGTATGCTAATGAGCATAAAAGAGTCATATCTTCATTTGAAAAGTCATATCTACATTCCTCAAGCCATTCCGAGTTAACCCTGCCTTCTTACTTTTGATTGACAGCTCCTCATGTCCCCCCCCCCCCCAGCACACTTAAAATCCCATGCTTGTGCAGCGAAGTCCAACTGTGGTGTGTACGCACAAGAGGACACTATAGCGGCGCATGCGCAGTAACTAGATTTGAGGTCCGGACAAATCAGGGAAGGGTGTTGAACCATACATGATGGGCACATGCGTGCTATCTCACACTGTGTGCACACCACTAATACCCCATTTGGCTATGGGAAAAATATGCAGCCCTATAATAATAATAAGAATAACACAACGAGGCTTACTTTATTTATAACGTGGGTTGACACGAGGGTCGGCCACAGCTTTATTATATTTATATTTATTTTGCTTTATTTATAACAATAACCAATTGCAACAAAGTATCCTAATGAATACCCGAATGCCAGCCCGCCTAGGGCGGGGCATGAAGGTCAGCTCTTTTCCCAACACCGCCTGCTGTGACACCAGTATTACCCCATACAAAAACACGAAAACAGATAGAATCATGAATCAATAGGACAATAACGTCCTAGCCAAATCGACAAACAAAAGGATTCCACAGCCACAAAATGCCAAAAAAAACTCAGGGCGTACACGGAAAACAGTCTATTCTCTTTTAGGTTTTCTCTTTTCTTTTTTTTGGTTCTTCCTTGTTTATTTTTTTTTTTTTTTTAACACATACATCAATACACACGAATACATACTTTTTTTTTTATAATTATACACATAACCGTCAATAGGGAGGGAGGGTGGGACAAGTGACGGCCAAAGAGGAAGATGCCCTCCCACCCCTGCCTTATAAACCTTGACAAAGGGAGGAGGGCAACACCGCCCATCTTCCCCCCCCCCCTCAAAAAACCGCCCTGTAGGAGGGACCCTAGATTCCTATAGGCTAACCACCGTTTTACACCAATGAAGACAAAAAAGGGGGGAGGAGGGAAGAGACTGAATTCCCCTAGCCCAGCTGTACCCATATTAACCCCTACATTGCCCACAGTCATAGTCCCTGCGGCCAATAAGCCTGAGGGCCTGTAAGACCAGATTTTGGCATTCAGGGCGGGTTCGTTTTCGGCGGTGGCCGGGCATAAAAAGAGGAACAAATGAGACTGCCGGATTATTACTATAAAAGACGCAAAATGTTTGCAGACTGTTATTTACGGTCGGAGGAGTTTAGGAGAACGGATAACGGCAATTAACTTTTGACAGCAGCGGCCAGCGAGGGGTGAGGAGAGTTTAATAGGTGAAATGCTGTTGACAGGTTCCCTTTAACACCATAGGAGAAATTGGTCCTATAATTTATATATAGTTTATATTCCCGGGATAGAGAGGACATTTCTCAGATATTATTGTTCTCCACGAGACATTTACTATTTATCACTCAGTGTGCACATGCGTTGGGATCTCTAGTGGAGTGGCAGCCTGCTCCAGCCTCAATATGTGTTCTGCGCATGCTCGGTTTGTCCACTGATGTATCGGGCGTCCGGACACACAGGGTTACGCTTGAGAAGTGGGGTGGCATTAGCTTCCTGTTTGATCCGACGCACGCTCCAGGAATCCAAGACGCACTATTGGCATATTGCAATCGTGTGACACTTAGTAAGTTGCTATTTAAAATCAGTATAGTGCCACATGAGGAAGCTCGAAACACGCATTGGGTTGTCAAGCCGTGCAAGTGGATCAGCATACAAAATGGGTAAGGAATTTTTTCCACATCAATAATTTATGTCATCCTGTATTATCACGGAGTTGGGTGACTGTAGTTGAGACATATATATTTGCTATGATGAAATACATTGTTATGGTCAGTTGTAATTGATAAAATATGTAATAAGTATTGTTACGTTATACCTTGTCACTATACTGTGTGTACTAGCGTGGAATACTTCATGGTAATTGCCTCATATTTTTAATGTTTTTAACTATTCGTGTAATAAAAATCTGAATTTTTAATTTGATCAAAGGTCGTATATAATTCCTCTTTCTTTGTGTATGACTTAAAATCCTTAATCAAAGAATTAAATTGTATTGGGAAATTTCTCCCAACCAGAATATAACATGACCACTGGAAGATTTTGTTTTCTCCTATGGAAACCAAGAGCGTCCATATATTTTCAAGATATAATTACAGATTTGGGTCATGGCCCTCTGTAAAGCTTCTCTTGTAGAAATTACAGCTCTTCGGATGCCACATGCTTTACAATTTAGTATCCTACATAACAATAGCAATAGGTTTCTTTGTATCTATATATAATGGTCACCATTCAGCCATTAGTACAGGTCTTGTATCCGCTGACAGTAATTACTGTCAGGTCTCCTGTGGTCATAATAACATCCTGTATCTGGAAGTTCAAAGCCTTCTCACCAGCAATGATCTTCCTTCAGGATCAAGAGATCTGCCTCGTCTCTAGGCCTCAATGATAAGAATACACCAGGCAAGTGAAAGCAGCTTCACACGAACTGTGTAAGATGAAGAAAAATAAATCTCCAGGGATCGGAGGTCCCTGGTAAATAATAAGGGTACACTAGGTGATAATGTAAAATAAATTCTTTGGTGAACTCATCTGATATGACTCCAGTTTTACCATTAAAAAGGTTGTTCGCTTTAGGACAATTTTTGTTAGAAGGGTCCCCTGATAAACTGATCACAGGGTGTCCAGCTGCTGGGAGCCCCAGCGATCATTTTTAATCTGTGTGTAAACCGGGCAGCAATTGTTCAATTCTGCTATAGCACCACCACAGGGGAAATAAAGTATTACACAATTCATTACACACATGGGATGTCCATGTAATGCATGGACTTGCCAGGTCCTCCAGAGTGAGAGACGTTTCTTGTAGCTGCACTCTGCTCCACCTATTAGAGGAGGGTCCTGAACAGGGTCCCCCTCCTCTGTTAACTCAGAAGTCCTTAATAGGGTTTTTGACTCAGATCCAGACTGTGAAGTTGATCATATTTTTGCTATAATGACATATTGTACAGGAATGGTTGAGGTGTATTGGCATGATCCATCACCACCACTTGCGATCGGCAACTTGTATGACCAAGACAAAAGATATGTATAAAATGCGCTCCCCTATATTGCTCTGTCAGCAGTTTTGAGGCCTCGTAGCTGCTGACAGGTTCCCGTTAAACTTAAGCACAACACAGGCAGTTGAATCTTCCAGTTAGATTTGCATTTGAACAAAACTTTATTTTTGGGGGAGAAATTTCAGTCAGAAAATGCAAAGCCTGGCAGCTGAAAGAAAAAATATATATATATTTCCACAATACATCCCTCTTTTTAAAAAAAAAATAGCACGCATTCCACTTAAAGACACAATGAAAGAATAACATGTGTCAACAGATAGTATAATGAGGCTGCTCAGCTTACAGAACGTGGCATGAATGGAAAAGATGGAAGGTTTTGTAGCGGATATAATTCCTCAGCCGACTATTGTGAGATCTCGCTGACTATCTCTTGCTATAAACCGTTCGGAAACACTCTGCAGCCTGCACACGCTTTTGTGCTGGATTTTACCGATGCCTTTCGATCCATAGAATTGCTGGAGAATCATTGTTTAGTTTTTTTTTTTTAATTGTATATACATTTACTATGCGGAAACTATGCTTGGCAGAAGAAACCAATTTAACCATTTAATTTTAGGAAAATCTATCATTGTGGTACCTTATTTAGTGACTGCAGAAAACTTCTGGAAAGCTCAAACCTTCCGCTCTGAATGTTTTGTGTATGTCGTCCTAATGGCCGACAGTCCGGTCTCATTGGTCTTTTGTGCAAAATTTGGTAAAGCACCAAAATATATAGCTTTGGTTATTTGCATATAGTGCTGATAAAGGTCTAGAGGGTCAACATTTTGGACCCTGTACCCACAGCAGGAACAGAATCTCCCAGCTGACACCTGCACATGCTTGCTGTGCTGATTTACTTGGGCTATGACCTGCTTTTCAATCGCTTTAGTTTAGAAAGGTCTCCCTAAAAAAAGCTGATCACAGGTTGTCCCGTTGTAGGGACCTCTAGAGAGTAGCTGTAATCTGAAGGGGAACCTGGCAGCAAGCGTTCAGTTTTCCTGCAGCGCCACCACAGGGAAAATGACACATTACACAGTTGTTTCTATGACCTGTGCGTGCTCGGGCCTCTAAAGTGACTCCCTTTATAGTTGCTGTCTGCTACGGCTAAATGGTGGAGATTTTGGATGAAGGAATAACTCGATTAAGAAAGAATCTCTTAGTAACATTTAAAATTTGGTTAAAGGGGCTCTACACTTTGCTTCCCTAACTCCGAAATTCTGTGTCACAAAATTACATTATATGTCCTAAAATTGTAGTCTTTGCTACAAAATAGAAGGTTCACCAACAGCCCCCTTTATAGATCTCCAAAGTCTGACATTAAACCATTGATTTGCTTTGCTGTTATTCCAGTAGCACCTAGGGCAACAACAAAAGGTCTGCATTTTATCATAAGCCACCAATTAGACATTAGGATCTCCGTAATTGAGCCATCTGCAAATACAACATCATGGTACCATAAAGGATACGGCTGTCTAGCTTTTTTTTGGGAGGGTTCAACACTCGGTGGCCATGTGTTTCTTCTTCAAGCTCCTCCGTTCCCTCCAATGCAATTTCTAGCCTAATGTTTATACTCTAATACTTCCATACAATGAGAAATAATACTTCCATACAATGCGAAATAATACTTCCATACAATGAGAAAAAATACTTCCATACAATGCGAAATACTTCCATACAATGCGAAATAATACTTCCATACAATGCGAAATAATACTTCCATACAATGTGAAATAATACTTCCATACAATGAGAAAAAATACTTCAATACAATGCGAAATACTTCCATACAATGCGAAATAATACTTCAATACAATGAGCAAACAATACGCCTATTCAATGCCCAAATACCTCCATACAGTATCCAAATACTACCTTATAGTGGCCACATAACACGGTCATATATTTCCCACACAATACTGCCATTTAGTACAGTGCCCAAATAATGAAAGGGTTAATAGGAAATATGAAAGACACAATATAACCATGCAATAAGACGAAGAGCATATTTTAACAACAAAATATAATGGAGATATTCTGCTGAAATAAGCTCAAAGGGTAAACAAATTTTATTTTTAAACAGCAGATTATAACAAATAAGCCTGGATAGTCATTTTCCCTTAAGTCGTTACCACAAATCAAATATATGGGTTTTCAAAAGGGCTGATCATAGTGATTTAAAACAGAGCCGTTCACCTTCCCAGGCGCCTGTTGTGAAAGTTAAATCTATTTTCATGATATAATTAGCGCACTGTCACTTTAATTGCATTTACTTAATGAAACCCGAGTTCAATGTTACAGTAAAAAATCCATTCAACAACCCGGAACGGTCGGCTGGACTTGTTTGTGGATAAACTGCTCCGGTTCAATGTTATTTGTGTATTATAAATTGAAGAAAGGCAATTGCTAAGACAAATAACGGTGTTTGGGAGGTAACGCAGAAGCCGAATATCACCGATCGCATTATAACTCATTATTTTTTGACTGTAAGATCAGCATATAACAAATTAATAACCTATACGGTGACATTACAGGGCCGGTAAAGGGCTCTTAGTCGCTGTGAACCCAATTAAAACTGTAGTGAATAAATCATTCTAAGCGTATTAGCCATGAACAGATTACATGGAGTATTTTATATGAGCCCCGGGCAGCATTTGTAAAACTGTCAGGGGTGTAACAAATACCCAAGAGTCGAACGGTCTAGTCAGAAACCTAGATACTGTACCTGCCCGGACAAAAACATTTTTAGAAAGGAAAATTAAACTAGTAAATATACTCCCCTAATGTGATAAAATATTGACATCAGATTTATTTAGGCAGTAGGGCGGTTCAGTGGTTTGCACCATTACCTTGCAGCACTGTCGTCCTAGGTTTGTAGCTATCCATGGACAACATCTGCCTGGAGTTTGTATGTTCTTTCGGCCATGTTTTTGGGGGTTTCCTCCAGGATCTCCGGTTCCCACCTGGGCCAGACTGGACTACCTTGAGACCATCAGAGGAAATGAGACCATCCAGTAGTACAGAACAGGTGTATGTCCCTTTTAATAGCATCACAAACTCTACTGGACGTCATGGGTCATGTTGTGATTGAGGAATATAATCATGTGAGGGTCTATGCCCACATAAGTATCTTCCTATTCTGTGGTGGGCCACGTCCGACCCTGCTGCCTACAGGCCAAAAACATAACGATAGGCTAATTGGCTTCCTATGAAATTGGTGCCAATGTATTTGTATGTATGCTTGAGAGCGATAATGAAATAGATTATGAGCCCCATTAGGGACAGTGAGGGGTTACAATCTCTGTGCAGCAGTACAGAATATGTTGGTGCTAAATAAGTAACAAGAAATACAAACCTTTATTCGTGCCAAGTTTCTGGGAGGACATGTTACTATGGAGTATTACAGCTGGGACTGTAGCTCTATAATTTGTGGTCAGCACAAACACTTTTGCATTTAGGGAAGCTTCTTGCATTAATAGTGGTCAAAACAAGGTAAACCTTGAGTCAGTCACAGAGGGGTTAACCGTGAACTATCCATGAAATTCTCATATAAGGCTGGTAAGTCTGCACTTATGGCAGGATCAAGGCCTCGGGTGGGTTTCATACATATTGAAATATCTTCTTTAATTTGCTGCTTCACACCAAAGTTACCACTTAATTTTCTTATCATAATTTGCAAAGAAAAAAAACCCTCACACCTTAAGTATCTGAATCTCAGCTCCCAAACATCTCCTGAGAAGCCGCATCTCACTTCATTTATTCTGCGGTGCCTCTTCTAGAAAACTCCATATAAGTTGTCGTTCCGCTGTCCCAATTCAACACGCAAGGTATCGACCGAGAAACAAAATCTGTTCTGACTAATGCAGCAGATCACCGTCGGTCAGAACAGATCATTTTTGGGCCCATAGACGTCTCTATTATTGTTAACAAGTCAGTAAATGGAGCGGAAGCGCTCGAGCACCAGCCGCAACACTCCAGCAGGTTGGAGGGCACTTTAGTGCCACACATCACACCAACCTGCTTGTTGACAAATTTGCTTTAAATGCAAAACATACATGTTAAAAGCATGCATAGGCTTATCACAGCAATAGTCAAAATGGACCAGTACTCTTGGTACTGATTAACCCCTTCTCATCCATTTTTTTCATTTAATTTTTTTCTTCCCGCCTTCCAAAAGCCATAACTTATTTAATTTTCTATCAAAAGAGCCGTATTTCTTTGCAGGATGATTTGTAGTTTTTAATGGCACCATTTATGTACTATATAATGCACCGTGAAAATTGTTTTGGTCGGGTGGAATCATGAGTGATGCAGTTTCTGGGGTAAAAAAATTAATCTCCGGCCACCCCCTTAAGTACAGCTTATGCTAAGATTTTTCATCAATCTGCTTTTTCTCCAGTATTGTAAGAAATTATTGTAAATATTTGACAAATAAAATATAAATGATCGTCTTGCGCAGTGCTTCTCAAACTGTGAGGCGCCCCCTAGTTGTTGGCGAGCAGTGGAGGCAGTTTTCACAAAAGTGATTATAAGGCTAAGTTCACACAAAGTTTTGTGACAAGTTTTTTTTACGCGGAAACCGCGCCAAAAAACTCGTCAAAAACGGGCCGAAAATGCCTCCCGTTGATTTCAATGGGACGCGGGGGCGGTTTTCGGTTTTAAAGAAGCGACATGCCCGATCTTCGGACGTTTCCGCCTCTGACCTCCCATTGACTTAAATGGGAGGCAGAGAAAGCGTATTTTGCAGCGTTTTATGCCCGCGACGCTCAATGGCCGCGGGCGAAAAACGCCGCGACAATCGGCGTGCAGGCAGAGGAAAATCTCCCTCAAACTTCCAAATGGAATTTTGAGGCAGAAATTCCGCCGGCAAAAAACTGTGTGAACATAGCCTAAGCCGCAAAGTCTTTTCTCTGGTTTAGCAACATGTGTGACTGCTGCTTATTTTAATGTTATACAGAAAAAGTAAACGGAGCAAGATTTTTCATTTTTGCCATGGACTCTGAATGCTTAGAGGTGAAATAAAGGTGGTGATAAGTAATCACTGGTTATACAATACCAACACTACAATAAGTTACAGAATAAAAGGAAAAAAAGTATGGGCAGAGATGGTAAGCGGGAAATGGTCTATGTTGGCATTACCCAATAATGTTTTTACTCCACCCATCCTGGTCTCCGTGCTGGTAGCAGCTGAATGTGTCTAACGCTTCCTGGGATGTTTCTAGTGATATGTATTCATTGGCTTGCAGCAAAGACTCAGCTGAGTAAATATCTTTGAAGAAAACGTCAAGAAACGGCCCAGTTTAACCTATTTATTTTCTCTGGAAACTTCCTCGCTGTGCCGGCCCCATCTGAATAATGTCCTACGCTAGAGCTTACTACACTAGCTCCGTCTATCTTCTTGTGTATTTGATGGGATTCTCACATCCTGCGCTCCGGATTGAAACAGAGATTTTCACAACCTACAGATCTTATGATGTCACCAGAGATAAGCAGCACTATAGTCATTGAGTAACTTACTCATCTCCTGCTCCCCAAAATAAGAATCTATGTTTGACCAAGCTGTACGTGCGTGTTAAAGGGGTTGCATGAGATTAGGAAAAAATGGATGCTTTCTTCTGCAGTCAGTGCCATTGTTGTCCACGGGCCGTGTCTGGTATTGCAGCTTAAACACCAGAATTCTACAATTGTGAAGCCCAGTCCACATTGTTGCCCTAAAGGGGGTTCATCAATGTTACATTTCATAATAACAATAGTTTTTCTTCAAAACCCTTCAACTCCATTTTGGTTTTCTAACTAAATAGATCCAAAATTCTGTGCGGATTAATCTCTTAATATATCTTTACAGCTGTTAGAGCTCTGTTTCTCTGATACAGAGCTCCAAATCTCCTGGCGTTAAATGATAAAATTCTGACTGCCTGCAATCACCACTAGAGGGAGCGGAGGAGCTTACTGCATACTGTCTATACACTGTACTAAACAATAAAACAGTTTGCATTAAGCTTCCCCTAGTGGCAGCTACTGACAGGCAGAATTTTATCATTTAACTAGGTCTATGCAGGGAATTTGGGGCGCTATATCAGAGAAACAGAATGCTAAAAAGATAAATTTGAAATTATTCAACAGAATTTTGGACCTAATAGCGACATGGTGTAAATAGATGGACATTCCATTTAGATCTCATCCTGTAGTTTCTAGCTTTCTTCTATATAACTTCTGATAGTTTATCACTACATTATTTCATGGACTCAAGTCTCTTAATCTCTGATTTAATATTATTAAAATATTGATTATTCATGTTAAAAAAAAAATTCTCGTTTTAGACCCCCTCTCCATAGCTTAGAATAATATATGTTAAATTAATATGACAAAAGTAAATATCCTAATAGAAGGAATACGGCTTGATGTTCATACAGCGCACACTACCCCCCCCCCCCCACTACTACCACCATCTCCACCACTAAGCTACTACACTTATCTGGATACAGCTACATGGCTGAAGTGTTCTTGATAAAACTAATTAAAGAATGTATTAAGATGATGACTAATTCCCTTTATCTTATCTGGTTTGGTTAATTGGAAGCACATCACAGGCTGTTTACTTTTTTAGAGTAACGTGTTGCTGGCAAGATGAGGTCATTTGGAGAGGTCTGGTCGGGAGCTGCAGCAGAAATATCCTCGTGTGTTAAGAGCCTCTCAATTACAAACAAGTGGCTTAGCCAGAAAGAAAAAATAATTAAATGGAGCAAATTTTGTTTCATTGAAGTCCCAGATAGATTATCCAGACTACTCCTGTATAGTATCTGAAGTACCATTAAAAAACAAAACAAAACTGTAACCCTTCGATTGTTCATGTGTCGAGTCCAGGTGATCGCAGCCGGAAAGTAAGTGTGAAATAAAGATAAAGAGGATTAATTCACTGCTAAACGGTGTCTGATTGGGAAGAAGAGCGAAATTAAAGTCTAGAGCAGTGTTTTTTAAGGTGAACATACACAGACTGATGTTGACAAAACCCGACTACCATCTAATGTGTATTAGAAGGAACGGGCATGTTGAATTTTAACATGCCTGATCCCTTGTCCTCAAAGTGAATTAGCCATCGCCAGAGATGTCTGGCATTGGCTTATTCCCCTCTCCCCATTTAGAACACATGAACGCTCGGCCGAACCAGGTGTGTGCAGGGAGGTTGGGAGAAATAGATGTATGCCCGATCCTTTCCTCTTACAGAAGATCAGCTGTCGCCAGAGGTGTCTGCCAGCGGCTGGTTCCCCTCTCCCCATTGAGAACACATGCACGTTTGATGGACTTTGATAAAAAAAAAATTTGGGGAAGGGGGATGTCAACTTTTTTGTTCGGGTTGTTACGATTGCAGCGATACAGTATGTGTGTATTATCTTTTATTTTTTAAAGTTTGACAAAATAAAACCAAACCACTTTTTATGGGAAAAATTATCGTGTTACTGTGCACATTTTAATTAACTTTGTTTGACATTAATTATTTTATTTTAGTCCTACTAGGCGACTTCGGTATACCATGCATTGATCGCTTATATATGCTTTAGTATACTTAGTATACCAAAGCATTGCCGTCTGTAAGTGTAAAACTGACAGGCAGTCTATTAGGCCATACCACTGGCACAACCTAACAGGCATACAGCCATGTTAGGCCCCCACCTGCCGTGGCAACCAATCGGCGGCCCGCGATCACACAGGAGGGATTTCCTACATTTGTAAATCACTTAGATGTAGCGGTCTATAGCGTAGCAGCATTTAAGGGTTTAACCGGCCAGGATCAGAGGTAACTCCGATCCCGGGCGTTCAAACAGGACCCCTGACAGCCGAGCACTCGCTTCTCCTGGCACGGGACACTTTATGCTGGCTTATTCCGATGCGCCGTATAAAGGATTATGCATCGGAATAAGCCCCTTCGCCAATACGCCATTTCAGGGAGGTCACTGTTTCTAAGGGGTTAAGGAGGTCTTTGCGCACGCCACAATGTCAATTGGATACTTGTACAGAAATTAAACAAGAAAGAACTTAACAAGTGTGAAGCTGCCGCCTATCATCAGTACCGGAATAGCAGGATATAAATACCCCTATAGATCATGCCAAAATGTCAGATTGATAAAAATGCACTTAGCTCTCGGGCTCTTATCGAGTTCTTTGTATTGTTGTGCTCAAACTGCCTTGAAACTAACTTTATCACAATCCCACGTCCTTGAAACCAAGTACAACATTTTCCTGAAACACAGAACAGTGACACAAGTCATTCCACAACTGGACCTGCGGAGAGGGTCAGCATTGACCTCTGGATCCCCCAACATCATCAGCAAAGCCAGCATGACAGGAAAAACTCTTTGGCTTATGTAAATGCCCAGACGAGAGACACATGGATGCTTGAACCTATTCGATCTAGCAGGGCTCGTGTAAGAGCTGGCATTGCTTATCGCAACCAATCAGATGCCATCATTCTAGCATAGCAATGGTTAGGACAAAGGAAGCAGTGATCTGATTGGCTGTTACCGGTTTTATAAATAATTACACTACAACAGAGATCGTTTATCGGTATGGATAATAAAGTGTGAGCAGACCCAACAAACCATCCACATCCCTCAATATATTTGGTTCTCCCCCTTCTCTCCTTCCTAATGTAGATTATGAACTTATTGTATGCCAGGAAAAGAACATAAGAAAGAAGTCAGCCAAACATTTCCCCGACCCCCCCCCCCCCCAATAAATATGGTTTAAATGGGGAGAGGGAGACATGTCGCTGCAGGACACTACGGACTTATCTCCTGGCACAACAAAGCGTCGAGCATGTACAAATCCAATATACCGGATCCTCCCAATAAGATCATCAAGAAGGTAATAAAACCAAGAAAAGACACAACTGTAATCTTTCTTGCATCAAAATCAATCTTCTCCTCAACACAGATAATAGTGTGATGTTATCCAAATATTGATCTGTGGTACAGGAGTAAGGGCCTGCTGACATCTGCGTCGATGTTTCCTTCATCAGAAGTGCAAAACAACGAAAATGTAGGAAGCGCCGATTCCGTTGCATGACCAATGCAATCGGCACCCGATGGAACCCATTGACTGTAATGGCTTCTGTCAGGTTTTTCATTATTTTACTGGAACGCAAGCTGCGCTATTTTTTCTGGCCGTACTGGAGCCTCCAACGCAGATGTGAACAGGTCCGAAGTGGTTTACACTGATGTTCTGTGTCTGCTAACGGTGGAGGATGAACGTTACTATACTATAGTTGTTTACTGAAGTCTCCGAAGGCTCAAAATTTACTTGGTGGTGCTGCAGAACGAGTGACTTCTGGCACATTGATTGTCAACTGGGTACTTATTATTAGATAAATTCATGGTCCTCTTTTTGGTAAAGATCTTTTCAATTGTTTGCTTTAATTAAAAGGGACGAGTCAACTCCTATGGGCACCATAATAATCTGTTGGGATGAGTTATTACGGTCAGCCTCTTTGGACCATTACCGGGATGCAGCTTACAGAATGTACAGGTATGTTGGGAAAAGGAAATTTATCACTGAGCACATTTTTGGCTGCCACTTTTCCAGCCACCAAGCGGTTACTCATGGATCAAGGATGTGTATACCATATAGGCAGCACTTCTGGTTGCTATAGGGTCTGTGGAGTGGGAGCTGCACTACTTCCCCTTCATAGACACTGCAAACAATACAGGGGTACAGCACCTAGTGGAGAAAAGAGGAGGTAATAATAAGAAAAACTTTGGACCTTTCCTAAATTCTAAAGATTTGGTGGTTGTGGCATGAACCAGACAATATTTTGTTTAGTCAACCAATACATAGTCATCAGCTACCATCTGGCTATGTTGGGCTAGTGTGGTTAGAATACTCATGCTAATGATTTTGTTTTATGGCTAAGAGTTATTGCAGCTTAGCTACATTGCATATTGGCAGTGTCGGGTGGTCTGAAATCCATGTACGGTCTCCATAAGAGACTCAGGCTGCTGCTCTGTCCCTCCCCCATGCTTTACATTGCAGCTCCGCTCTGTATAAGCTCACCCACCACAAGTTTAGCTGGAACAGTTGATATACATTACAGTAAAAACAGAACGGTGGTACTGCTGTCAAGGGCCCAGGAAAATAAGGGGCTCAAACTCACCTGTGGGCACCCACCCATTACCAAAGACTATTCTTCCCCCCTTCCCATGCCCATTCTAAATATATCATATGCCCGATTATCTCCCTTCTTTTCAATAGCAGTGGTTCACTGTGCTTGAGAAGAAATGTAGCAGTCTTCCCCAGGTGGCCACCAAATGTATGCAATAGAGGCTATTGGACATACAAATGGAGTTCAAGGGCCCTGACCATTCGCCCGTATGGGGTCCAGATGTTTCAAATGGCATCCCTGCCCTACACTACAGCATCTTCAGTCATAGGGTTTGCCCAATTTCAATGGACAACAATAATTGCCTGTCATGCACATTTATTCTGCCATGATCAGGGAATTATTAATATTCTCAAGGTTGCAAAATAATTAGAGGGATATTATTCAGTTCAGTGCTAGTAGATAAATAAGGTTATTGATCAAGGACACAATTAGTCCCGGTCCGGATCTCCCCCCCTCTTGACTTTCACTCCAGGGACTCAAGGGTTAATCCAATTCCTTTCACTGTTTATGGAGCACTGAGGAACTGGAAAGCATCTGTATGAAGCGCAGTAATTTTCCATTGTCACGGGTTCACTTTGTTTCAATGTGCAGCGCCTCTGATTATACAGCGCGCAGACAGCTTGTAGTTTTGCAAATTAAGCTTTCTTCAATCCTTCCACCGCCCCTTTCCAGCCTCTGATTTGTCTTATTCTTTCCATGTCAGTTCTCATCCACACTTGCTTCCTTCTTCTTCTATTCCTGTCTTGTAAATGTTTATTTTCTGACTATCTGTTTTCTCTAGCAGAATGACACTTGTGGCCTCTTTGCCTCGCCAGAAAGACTTTTTTTTTTCTATATTGTACGTGAAAATTAACCTGATAAGCACAACACTTGTTGGGTGTTGTGCTTAAACTACTTGTATTGTCATAATATTTAGACATGAGCCATTATGGAGTTGACTTCTATTCAAACCTGTAAAACATCGCTACCTAGGGGCTGAAATATTAAGAAAAGCAGCCGAAAGTTAGGTTTTCTAAGATGTTATATTTTAGTGTTATATATGTTAAATTGTCAATCATTTATATGGGAACATTCTGCAGAAGCAGAGTTTTTCAAATATAATGTAATTTTATGAAAAAACTATTTTGTTGTTGCTGTGAGTAGTTGCACTCCAGGAAAAAACACTGTTATATCTAATGCAGGGCCTGAGGGGGCGCTGCAAATAACACCAAAGACAGGAGTCATGCACTTCCCCCTTCAGACCCATAAGGGTATATTCCCACAGTGAAGATTTGTTGCGGACCTTGCATGCTTTTTTTTTTTAAGCCATAACACAAATTGGTTCCAAAAGAGAAAACCTATAAGGTCTTCCTTTATATATTTTTGTTCTGTTTAGGTTTCGTTCCTGGTTTTTGCTTAAAAACCTCCACTTTGTTAAAAAGCCCTAAGGTTGGATTCACACAGAGCAGATTTTGTTTCAGAAATTTCTGCGACTGAAAATCAATACCATTCATCTAAAGGTGGCTGTTTCTGCAGCAATGAATGAATGCAACCGAATTTCAATCGTAGAAATTTCTGCAACAAAATCTGCCGCGTGTGAATACACACTAAAACAGTGTGTCAGGTTTTTCCTGGGGTGTTACTTTAAATCTTTCGCTGCCCTGACAATTTTTACACTCTTGACAAACACAAAAAGAAAACATAATTATTAAAAAAACAAAACAAAAAAAAAACATTCTACCCCATACCCATATATTTTGAAGAGTTTAAAGCCATGACATATGACGGACCGTGAAAGGGGTTAAATAATTTAAAGTTATCTAAAATGGTTGCTAAATATTGATTTTTCAAGCAGTTAGGTGTCACTATAACACGCAAATGTGGGAGACAAACATCGGAGACTTTTCCAACGTGGTAGATTTGAATATTAATATTGCCAAACACATGAAAAAGTGACAATGAAATGGTGACATTGCCTCCATGTTAATACTGATACAATAACCAACCATAATAATATTGGTTGTTATACAGCAATGAAGTACATCAATACACCAGGAACTAGTAATATCAGAGACAAATGTAGAGGAGTGGATTTCACAGCAAAAATCAAAATAGGGTCCTACACCTGGTACTGGTTGAAGGTAACGATATACCTCATCTTAAGATCAGAGAACCCAATACCTGTCCTCTAAAAACCCTTTCCTTAGGGCTAATGCCAAGAGTTGTATGAGGTTAGAGATAAACAAACAAAACAAAAAGTTGTTTTTTTTTCTTGATGAAATAGCACCACTCTGGGTTTCAGCTGCAATATCAGACACAGCCATTGGGAGTGCTGTGTAAAAAGACAGTTTGGCTATGTTCACACAGCATAATTTGGAAGCTGAGAAATAACGCTTAAAATACACACTAGAACCACACACTTTTTTTTAAAGTGGATTATCAATTAATATGTGTATTTTGATGTGTATTTGAAGTGTTTTTAGAGGTGTTTTTTCATGGGTCTTTTGCCTCCTATTGAATTTAATGGCATACATGACGGGTAAAACGCTCCAAGTATTGACATGACGCTCCTTTTCAACATGACGCGTAACTTAATTTTACACATGTAAAAAAACCAAAAAAAAACAAAACCTAACGACGTGTATTGTCCTGTAAATCAACCGGCAGCTTAATCCAAGTGTATTTTTATGCGTATTTCGGCATTTAATACATGTCAAAAAATACGCCGTATGAACAAGGCCTAATTTCGCCATTATTTGACTGCAACAACAAGACTGAGGGGACCACATTCATCAAGTCAAATATTCTTAAAGGAATACTTCATCCAGAACTGATACATCGAGACATAACACAGTATCGGTTTTAGAATGTTCCTTAAAGAATTTTTGTAGCGTCCTCAGCATTTCTACATACGTAGGATATTGTTTTTCCAGCCACCCGGATGACGCACCTAAATGCGTACCAGGGAATTACTGGGGGAGGTAGGATTCTTTTATTTTGAACCTTTGTATTAGGAAGTTTATGTTCTCGCTCCAGTAATCGGCATTTACAATAGACAGCCATTGCACATCCCGGAGGAAAGGCGACTCGGCAGCAGCGTTCAGCACCGACAGCTTGTTTAATTATATCACTGAACTAAAACGAGAGCAGGGACGTGGCGGTGTTGTTGCTGTAGTCCGTCCATGCAGAGCCTTATAATTTCGTTTGCCATGCAGCCTACTCTGTGTCAGTGTCATTTTGTCATCTATAATAAACAAGTTCCTCCGGCAGCGCTGTTACCCTTAAGGTTTGCGGTTGTTATCGTCCTTCATCTCGGCTGAGATGCGGAATTAGTAAAATATTTTTCCATGCTGCAAAGCATGTCTGTGTCATTGTTTAATTCAGTCATGACACTTTCTAACGTTGAAGGGGGCCAGTAAACCGATGGAGGTAGCGTCTGAGTCTCCCTGAGGAAAATGTAATAAATCATATGCAACAGAATTTTTCAAGTGTAGTTTTGATTTAGCATTTTATTTTTGTCAATGTAACTTTTTAGAGAACAACAACTCCTAGTTACCGAGCTGGTGATTAATTGTAAGATTTAACAAGCCCTACTGGTGGAGTGCAGCCCTGTATATACAACAGTAGAAAGAGCAGCTGATGTAGCCGGTGCCAGGGCTGTTAATACATTAACTAATATAGTTAATTTGTTGAATGTAGATATGGTCCAAGCTAAGTTAAATAAAATAAATGTGCACAAGGCCCTGGGACCAGATGGGTTACACCCTAGAGTTCTTAAAGAGCTTAGTTCAGTTAATTCCGTCCCCCTCTTCATAATATTTAGAGATTCTCTAGTGACTGGTATAGTGCCAAGGGACTGGCGCAGCGCCAATGTGGTGCCTATTTTCAAAAAGGGCTCTAGGTCTTCCCCGGGTAATTATAGACCAGTAAGCTTAACATCCATCGTGGGAAAAATATTTGAGGGGCTATTGAGGGACTATATACAGGATTGTGAGACAAAACATAGTATTATAAGTGACAGCCAGCATGGTTTTACTAAGGACAGAAGTTGTCAAACTAACCTGATCTGTTTTTATGGAAAGGTGAGCAGAAGCCTAGACAGAGGGGCCGCTGTGGATTTAGTGTTTTTGGACTTTGCAAAGGCATTTGACACTGTCCCTCATAGATGTCTAATGGGTAAATTAAGGACTATAGGTTTAGAAAATCTAGTTTGTAATTGGATTGAAAATTGGCTCAAGGACCGTATCCAGAGAGTTGTGGTCAATGATTCCTACTCTGAATGGTCCCCGGTTATAAGTGGTGTACCCCAGGGTTCAGTGCTGGGACCCCTATTATTCAACTTATTTATTAATGATATAGAGGATGGGATTAATAGCACTATTTATATTTTTGCAGATGCACCAAGCTATGTTCAATCTATGGAAGATGTTCGTAAATTGCAAGCTGATTTGGACACACTAAGTGTTTGGGCGTCCACTTGGCAATTGAGATTTAATGTAGATAGTTGTAAAGTTATGCATCTGGGTACCAACAACCTGCAGCATCATATGTCCTAGGGGGAGCTACACTGGGGGAGTCACTTGTTGAGAAGGATCTGGGTGTACTTGTAGGTCATAAACTAAAACAACAGCACAATGTCAATCAGCTGCTTCAAAGGCCAGCAAGAAGTGTCGTGTATTAAAAGAGGCATGGACTCGCTGGACAGGGATATAATATTACCCCTTTACAAAGCAATAGTGAGGCTTCATCTATAATATACAGTTCAGTTCTGGGCTCCAGTTCATAGAAAGGATGCCCTGGAGTTAGAAAAAAATGAAAGAAGAGCAACTAAACTAATAAGTGGCATGGAGAATCTAAGTTATGAGGAAAGATTAAAATAGTTAAACCTATTTAGCCATGAAAAGAGACAACTAAGGGGGGACATGATTAACTTATATAAATATATGAATGGCCCGTACAAGAAATATAGTGAAAACCCGTTCCATGTAAAACCCCATAAAAAAACAAGGGGGCACTCCCTCCGTCTGGAGTAAAAAAGGGTTCAATCTCCAGAGGCGACAAAACTTCTTTACTGTGAGAACTGTGAATCTATGGAATAGTCACCGCAGGAGCCGTCACAGCAGGGACAGTAGACGGCTTTAAAAAAGGCTGAGATAATTTCCTAGAACGAAAAAATATCATCTCCGATGTCAATGTGTAGAATTTTTGTCTCTTCCCATCCCTTGGTTGAACTTGAAGGACATGTGTCTTTTTTCAACCGTACTAACTATGTAACTCTGTTTGGGAATTTCCCTTTGAAAATAATAACAAATTTATTTATTTATTTATTTATTTATTTATTTATTTATATATATATATATATATATATATATATATATATATATATATATATATATATATATATATCTCTATCAAGAAGAAAATATGTCGCCTCAAATACAACTAAGGAAGATTTCCCTAAACATTTAAGAAACAAAGAAACATATTCAATCAAGTTTGGCTACGACTCACTTCTGCTTTAGGGTATGTGCACACACAAACTCAAAAACTTCTCAAAATACGTAGCTGTTTTCAAGGGAAAACAGCTCCTGATTTTCAGACTTTTTTTTAAGCCACTCGCGTTTTTCACAGACGTTTTTGGAGCTGTTTTTCTAGAGTCTATGAAAAACGGCTCCAAAAACGACTGAAATGACATGCACTTATTTTCCACGGCCATTTTTTTTACGCGGCTGTTTTTCAAAACGGCCGCAAAAGAAATGGCCCGTCGAAACAGAGCGTCGTTTTTCCCATTGAAATCAATGGGCAGATGTTTGGAGGCGTTCTGCTTCCGATTTTTCAGCCTTTTTTCGGGACGTTTACGGCCCGAAAAACGGCTGAAAACACTCCATGTGAACATACCCTTATTATCATATGCCCAATTTTACATTTTGGGTGGAAATCCTCTATAATTCATAGACCACCCAATCCTCAAGACAAAATGGGACTTTTTTCTTTTCATGGATCTAACCCTTCTCTAACTATATCCACCCCCATCAATCAGCTGATCACCCCAGTTGCGGCTCCTGGAAGGTTTGTCGTATTACATGCCGGCCATTCTACGTTAGTACGGTTGAGCCTCACAGATAAGATCATCAGAAGAGCAAACTCAACATGATGTCTTATTAATGATCTAAACAGGACAATCAACACTTTTCTCTAAGATCGCAAATCCTGCTCCCCCCCCCCCCCTACTTCTGTACTCTTTGATCTGAGCATGCTGTAAGGCACAATCCCACTGAAAACGCGCTGCCCCCATTTAATCACTAAATGTCTGTGTACAAATAACTTAATCGCTGGTACAAGACAGACCAGGCATCCAGGATAAAGGACTCTTCAGTGTAAGGCTAGTGCTCGCTAGAATGACCACAGTACTCTGACTGTTACTCCTCAGGTCATCCTGGGGCAGTGTAAATACGGAAACATTTACCAGACAGACCTGGTGATAGACGTCACAAGGACCTGAGCCCAGGAACGATGTGAGATCTTAGATACAGATGTATTTCCGAACATAACAAATTGTTTTCTTTGTAGAGGCCTGAGATGTTGACTTGGATGTGTAATAAAATTAAGTAATTTCTCAAAGTAAACGGTAAGTTTCAGAAGAGTCACCATCACAGCCGATTCACAATAAACAAAAACATGCAGCAAGTAAATAATAGTCGGTGTCACTTTAAAGAAACAGTAATCAGAATAGGTTCCCTTTAGATTAGGGCTTCTGTAGGAAGCACCCATTAAATGCCTCTGAAAGTGCCAATTAGGAGACAGAAGTATCATGCCCAGTCATTGTATGATATGAGTTGCGTCATGCGATCTCTCTCAGCTCTGTTCAATGGCTGAAACAAGTCAGAGATGGTCAGGCAGTACACTAGTCCTCCTAAATGAATTAGAATATCATCAAAAAGCTTATTTATTTCAGTAATTCAATTAAAAACAAAAAAAACTCATTATATAGATTCATTGCACTTTTTTTTTTCCTTTAATGTTGATGATTATGGCTAACAGTTAATGAGAACCAAAAATTTTGTAAAACCCAAAATTTAGAAAATTAGAATATTATATAAGCCCAATTTCAAAAAAGATTTTTAATACCGAAAGGTTGGCCTACTGAAAAGTACGTACAGTATATATGCCCTCAATACTTGGTCGGGGTTCCTTTTGCATGAATTACTGCATCAATGCGGCGTGGCATGGAGGCGATCAGTCTGTGGCACTGCTGAGGTGTCATGGAAGCCCAGGTTGCTTTGATACCCTCCTTCAGCTTGTCTGCATTGTTGGGTCTGGTGTCTCTCATCATCTTCTTGACAATACCCCATAGATTCTCTATGGGGTTTAGGTCAGGTGAGTTTGCTGGCCAATCAGGCGCAGTGATACGGTGGTTATTACACCAGGTATTGGTAACTCTTGGCAGTGTGGGCAGGTGCCAAGTCCTGCTGGAAAATGAAATCCGCATCTCTATAAAGCGTGTCAGCAGGGGGAAGCATGAAGTGCTGGGAAATGTCCTGGTAGACGCTGCGCTGACTCTGGACTTGATATAACACAGTGGACCAACACCAGCAGATGACACGGCCCCCAAACCATCACTGACTGTGGAAACGTCAGACTGGACCGCAAGACACTTGGATTGATGCCTCTCCTCTTCCTCCAGACTCTGGGACTGAGATTTCCCAAATGAAATGAAAAATGTACTTTCATCTGAAAACAGGACTTGAGACTGAGCAACAGACCAGTCCTTTTAAAGGCTTATGCCCCATGCACACGACCGTAAAAATTCTCTGTAATTGCATACCGTAACACGTTCCGCAATTACGGACCCATTCACTTCTATTGGCCGCGGACACATTTTCGTATAGCTGTCCGTGCCGTAGAAGGTTACCGCAAAAGATAGGACATGTCCTATCTTTTGCTTTTTATACGGGCCGTGCTCACATACTTTGTATAGGAGAACAGGCAGAAAATGCGGGCTGCAGCTCGCGGCCGTCCGTGCACGCAATCACGGGCCGTGATTACGGGCACGGCAGTTTACATGAGCGCCTTAGGAAACCTTTGCAGGTGTTTTGTGTTGATTCGCTGATTAGAGTGTCACACCATGAGTCTACAATCTGCACTTTTACCCAATATTCTAATTTTCTGCCGCACTAAATTTTGGGTTTTTCATTAACTATTGTCATAATCATCAACATTAAAATAAAAAAAATGCTGGAAATAAATCACTCTGTGTGTAATGAATCTATAGAACAGATGAATTTCATTTTTTAAATTGAATTACTGAAATAAATTTACTTTTTGATGATATTCTAACTCATTGAGAAGGACTAGTATATTAAATACAAGTGAGCGGATTGTCTTATTTGGAGGATCTTTGGCTCAGTAGCAGGAAATTCTTCTACTGGTGAAACGATAGAAAAGCGAATTTTCCCAGATTCACTTGTCTCTAGTAACAAATTATTTTCCAGCCCATTGACTGGTACACTGGGAGGCTGATTGGCGCCGGATTGGCGCTCTCTATTTCAGTGTTATTAGGGCATATGTTAGATCTAATAAATGTGTCCTTGAATCTCAGCCGTTTAACCCATCAAATGCGCAGTACATAGCGACCGCGGCGTTTCAATCTATTGAGAGAGGGAGGAAGCTCCCACTCTTAACCATCGGCGGCCTGCGAATGTGATTGCCAACGGGTTGCCATGGCAGGCAGGCAATAATGCTTTGGTATACTAAGTATACCAAATCATTATATCTGCGATCAGAAGATTGCAAGGTGATATCCACTAGTTAATAATTAAAAACAGTCAAAAAGTTTTTTCAAATATAAATTAGTAACGATGAAAACTACACCTTGTCCCGCAAAAAACAATCCCTCATATGGTGATATCAACGAAAAAATAATAACGTTATGGCTCATGGAATGTTGTTATGTAAAAATGTATTATTATTGTTTAAGGTTTATTATTGTGCAAACGTGGTAAAACACAAAAAAACCTATACATATGTGGTATCGCCGTAATTGTACTGACCCATAGAATAAAGGTAACATGATATTTATACCGCTTAGTGAACGGCGTAAATATAAAACGCGAAAAACAATGCAGGAATAACGTTTTTTTTCAATTCCCTTCCCCCAAAAAAGGTAATCAATATAATATCTGCACCAAAAACTGGTGTCATTGAAAAACACAACTCGTCCCGCAAAAAACAAGCCCTCATACGCCTATGTTGACGGAAAACTAAAAAAAAGTTATGACTCTTGGAATGTGAAGATGAGAAAACTGAAAAAGAATGCTTGGTCGTTAAGGCCAAAATAGGCCTGGTCGTTAAGGGGTTAAAATCTCAGTCGCTGCGTTAAAAGAAAAGTTTAGCACACACTTCCAGTAGTTCGGTAGTCCCAGCAGAAGGGGAAGGTAAAAAAAAAGGTTTTGGTCTCTCCGTGGCATCTGTAATGGCGTGGCCTCAGAGTGGGTATGTTTGTACACGGCTTTGGCAATAACCATTTTATGTCCACCTAGTGGAGGTGAGCTGCAGCTGCTGCTTTGGATATTGTACAACAATGACAACAACATGTAGGTGGTTTTAGGTTTATTGATGGATGAGAAAATAATGTCATTAACTCAACTCGCCGTGTTTGGAGGAAGATAAATGCTGCCTATGACCCAAAGAACACCGTCCCCACTGTCAAGCATGGAGGTGGAAACATTATGTTTTGGGGGTGTTTATCTGCTAAGGGCACAGGACTACTTCACCGCATCAATGGGAGAATGGATGGAGCCATGTACCGTCAAATCCTGAGTGACAACCTCCTTCCCTCCACCAGGACATTAAAAATGGCTTGTGGCTGGGTCTTCCAGCACGACAATGACCCGAAACATACAGCCAAGGCAACAAAGGAGTGCCTCAAAAAGAAGCACATTAAGGTCATGGAGTGGCCTAGCCAGTCTCCAGACCTTAATCCCATCGAAAACTTATGGAGGGAGCTGAAGATCCGAGTTGCCAAGCGACAGCCTCGAAATCTTAATGATTTACAGATGATCTGCAAAGAGGAGTGGGCCAAAATTCCATCTAACATGTGTGCAAACCTCATCATCAACTACAAAAAACGTCTGACTGCTGTGCTTGCCAACAAGGGTTTTGCCACCAAGTATTAAGTCTTGTTTGCCAAAGGGATCAAATACTTATTTCTCTGTGCACAATGCAAATAAATATATATAATTGTGACAATGTGATTTTCTTTTTTTTTTTTTTTTTATATAATCTATCTCTCACTGGTAAAATTAACCTAGCCTAAAAATTCTAGACTGTTCATGTCTTTGACAGTGGGCAAACTTACAAAATCAGCTAGGGATCAAATACTTATTTCCTTCACTGTATATAATATCTGTAGATGCCCCTTAATTTTCAGATTTGAAGCGAAGTAACCCGGGCCCTATCAGACGATGATGTTATATGACAAACTATAGATTTGGCCTGCTACACCTGGCTCGTGCACACGGCAGAGCTGTGTCCATGGAGCCTGTATGTCAGCACACTGAGTACATATCTCTCTGTGTGCCGATGGGGGCACTGCGTGTGCACCGTATTCTCCCCTAGAAGCAAATCTGAGGAATATTGTGGTATAGTAAGGCCCCATGAACTTCTATAGATGCCATATTACAGCTCCATACAACTCAGAGCCGTGATGCGGCACCGTGCTCACATAAAGAGACACAGTAAAAATGGATAAATGAATAAAAGGAAACTGGAGAAATAAAAACAACAACAACAACAACAACAACTACATAAAACCACAGATCAGTCCATCACACACATAAAACAATAGTTTTACTACAGGAAGGAATTTACCTTTATTCCCAGCCATGTCTGTACAGAACTCACTCTCTCTCTCTCTATAGATTTATCGAAAACTTGACAGCAATAAGGAATCTCTTCCCTTCACAGGCTAGATAAACAATCCGCTCTGAGAACACGCCGTACTTGTGTTTAGAGCAACCAAGACCTTGGAAACCCTGTCAATGCTGAAAGCTAATCAATGAGGTCATTATAAAGGTATAAAAGGCAAACAAACCAGCGCGATTAACACATTATTCACACTACATACACAGGATTGGCTAACATGCAGGTGGTGGTGCGTTACAATATCAGAACAAACCATGGTTCGAATTACCATACTCTTACTTTTTCATCTCTAATTAAAGCTGATCTTAGACCTAAAGAGAATTGTCAGTCCTGCTGTAAAAGACATCATCGTTATGGTTAGATTTGGGCAAACTCATATATACAAATAACTTGTAGGTGCAACTGTGTCCAGGAAATAGCTAAAGTGCCAATCAGTGGCACCAGAAGAAGAGGGCACCATCTTTCCAGTCCTTAGAAACAGGACTTGCAGGTGGGACAACTGCTATTCTGAAGGGGAACCTAGTGACAATCTGATAGCCGCACATCTGCCAACTAAACCCCTCGGCAATAAAGGCTGATCAGGGAAGCTGCAGGCGGCCACTGCAGGGGAATTATGGTATTACATGCCACCAATTCAAATTAATACGTGATCATGCTGGATCCTAACTGACTCTGCTGTGTCTAATAGAGCAGGTGGGTGCCACGCATCCTTAGGACTTCCAAAAATGCTGAATAGGACATATGGACTGGGGTAGTCCTAATGGGCAGTCCCTTTAAGAGACCACGCTGCAGAGAAGCAGATCGTGTCAACTCTTGGCTGAATGAGACTTTTTACAGATGGGAGAAGCAAAGTAGAAAGCCATTTTCCTGCCCCATATTGGGCCCCCAGGATGGATGTTATGACCGGTAACAAGTCCTCTTTAATAGCCTTTTTATTCAAAGTTGGTGAGCACCTCACTAAGGTCATGTCATCAGGAATGTCATTGAGGGTGGCACGACATTGCGTGATAAGGCAGTGTTTAGCGCATTGCAGACATATAGCAGGTGTCAGTCTATAACCAGCTACATCTGTACATTATTGCCCTTCCTAGATCGGTACAACATTAACCACTACCTCTATCGATCTCCCTACAGTAACCAGGGTATATTTTCTAGGGACTATTGTAATTATAGACTAGAGCTGAATGATCACGGAAGGTGTAATAATTCATCATGATCAGAGATACGGTATGCTTGGAGATCTTATTGCCTGAGGTGGTTGGATGATTCTAGGTCAAGATCTCCCCAAAGCAATCAGTATACGCCGTTTCCGAAGAATTGATATTAATAAGAAAAACTTTATTTTGGCCTTGAACCATCTCTAAATTTTGCCAGTTTTCTTCCTAATCAGTGCTTTACTCATGTAAGATGCTGGACAACACCTGACCATTTACTGACCTCTCGCCATGGAGAACTACGGTAAAATGTGCTAAGGGATAGGTTTGAGTACTGGGACAACGTAGATGATCTATATTAGCTGGGTATGTGGGCAACTTGAATAAAATAGTTACTATATTATGAATATTGAATATCTGCTTGTGAGTGAAGGGGGGGGGGTAAATTTTGCTTATATGAGGCTATATTTGGTTGGATAATAATAGAAAAGTGATTCAAAGGCCGTAAACTTAGGGGTGCAGAAGCTGCATTTGCACCAGTCCCTGGAGGATGCAGGGAGGCCAAACAGTCCCGTATCAGTACTACAAATGATGTGTGGTTGTACGGAGCTTCAAGTTACACCTCTGATTGATTCCCAAAATTTAGTTAGGAGAATTTCTATGGATATAGAATAGAATCGACAGCCTCAGAAAACAGACGACTGTCATGAAAGGTTAATGGTGATGATGTGCTCCACACATCAACCAACTTAGTGAAACTTAGGCCTTATTTACACGAGTGTGGCGCATCTCGGACGTGAAAAACTGTAGTTTTTCACGTCCGATGGTGCATCCGTGCTCTGCGCTGTGGGACGCGATGGCTCGCATCCCCCATAGAGGAGTCTATGGAGGGATGCGTGACGCGTGAAAAAATAGGACATGTCCTATTTTCTCACGGACCCTTCACACGGTCCGTTGAAACAACGGCTGTGTGAACGGCCACATTGAATTACAAAGGTCCGTGGGACGGCCGCTGCTTCAACGCTGTCACATGGTTGTTTAACACGCTCGTGTAAATAAGGCCTTAGTAAGTCTAATCCTGTTGGCACCTGCAGGAAAAGTCGCTGCATTCTCCCATTTTCCAAATCAAATGCAAAATCATCACTTTAACATATAATCTACATAATACGATGAGTAACTTGTACTGATCCTAAATTACAGCCTGTGGTATACTCCAGAGCCAGTCTGCTGGTTTTCATTCCGCCTCAAAAAATTCTGCCTCAAAATACCGTCTGGAATTTTGTGGTAGATTTTTATCTGCCTGCACGCTGTTTGCCGCGGTTTTCGCCCGCGCCCATTGAGCGCCGCAGGCAAATAACGCTGCGAATGTCGCTTTCTCTGCCTCCCATTGAGGTCAATGGGAGGTAAGAGACATAAACGCCCGAAGATAGAGCATGTTGCTCCTTTTTCCCGCGAGCGGGAAATCAATGGGAGGCGTTTTCCGAGTCAAAAAACTCTGAACTCCCCCTTACTCTGCCAAAGTTGTTTATTTCCAGCTCTATAATGTGCACAGAGAAGAGCGCAAAGCTGCATTGAAAAAGTTGACAGATCTCCTTGTGCCCATTTACTCAGTTACACCTTAAAAACCAACACACTGTGTCAATATCTACACTTTGACCTACTTTCTGTAAACTGTGCCACAAACAGATTATGTAGTGCCTGCCAGAAAAGCTGAATATACAGCACAAAACCTGTGTAAAAGTTATCATTCCTGATTTCCATCATCAGTCACAATTATGTCTCATGTGCTACGTGAAATATATTACAACAGAAATTATCCGTGAGTCTCAAGTGAAGACAGAGCAGTTTGAAAGCAGCTCACCAGGTTATTGTCACATGGATCGGCTTTTGTACGCTTATTTTGGGCCTGCGAGACGGAAAATATATTAGAATCCGATTTATAAGCAGATCTGTCAATCCTGCCTCGTAGAAATGAAGAATGGTTTGGCTCCATGCACGCGAGCGTAAAAATTGTCCGTAATTGCGGTCCGCAATTATGGACCCATGCACTTCTATTGACCATGGACACCGTCCCGTATACTTACCGCAAAAGATAGGATATGTCCTTTCTTTTGCATTTTACAGGCCGTGCGCTCATACTTCGGTCCGTAAAATTAAAAAAATAGGACATGTCCTATTTTTTTCGAAAAGTTTCTACGGCACGGACACCTTCCCGTAAATATAAGGGAAGGAGTCTGTCGGCCATAGACACAAATGGTCCCGTAATTACACGATTTTACAGTCGTGTGCATGGGGCCTATGGGAGCACGCGCCAAGAATGCGGGCAGCTGTCTGCGGCCGGCCTTGCCCGCGATCCAGGCCCGTGATTTCGGGCACGGCTGTGTGCATGAGGCCTAGTAATTCTAGTTACAATTGATAATGAAAAGGTTTTTACAGGTTTGAGTAAATAAAAGGTCAATTATTTTAAAATTAAATGTTCTGCAACTTTCTAAAATACTTTGTATTTCAATTGCTTACCATTTTCAACATCTCTGCTGTCAGTGTATAGGAACATTCTTGTTTACATACTGAGGCTGTACAGGCCGAATATTTCTCACAGATGTGTGTTTGCTACAATGTATCTAGCTTATGCATTCCTCTGTGAGCTAAACTGCTTGGACTCCAGGCTTGGACTCACACAGGCGTCCATGTGTATTGGAGCCATGACAGATCCCATTTGGAAAAGATCCTGGCGTTTTTTTTTTTACTGGAAATAGCGCAGGAAGCTGAAGTGAGTACATTTTTAAATCATAGGATCGTTGCCACTTCTCTAGACAGACCATTCAGCCTTTAGTAGAGTGAATATAAAATTAAAAAATAAATAAAGGGGATACAAAAAGTAGTATAGCATACCTTGTGCTTCATAGCCATCACATTGAGAAGCATCTCCATCATCTTCACTAGAACCGATGCCCAGAGCAGTTTGCAGTTGTGTTACATTCATGCGAGCTGTCAACTCTCCATTTCGGTCACCGATCTGCAACAGCAAACAGAAAAAACGAAACATGAGTAAACGAATCAAGCCTCCTGGTCATTTTCACTTTTACTAAACTTTCCTCTTTGCGCCCTTGACTGATAAAAAAAAGATCAAGATTTCAGTGCAGTCCATGTTATTTTAATTTTCATTAAAATGAGTGTCCAGTGGGAGGTATAGGCGGGTATTTCACGGTTGGGATATAATTTGTAAGCGCAGCATTGAATGTATGCTTTCTTTTCATTCTGTTTTATGAACTTATAATAAAAAGAATATAAAGGATAAATAAAAACATTTCTTAAAACACCATTTTATTTTTATGATATAAAGAAAAAAAAAAAAAAGGTCCAAAATCCCACGTGAAAATAAAGTATCTTTTTTTGCATTCAGAGCTCCTAATCCCCTTGTATAGGCAAACTAAGGAGTTATTAGGGCCATATGTAAAAAGGCTGCCCGGATAGGATACCATCTTTAAAGTGATAAAACTGTCTGGCTACATGAAGCCGATACTGGTGGGCGTTTCAATGTATCATGCATTCAACGCGATCATAAAAAAAGTATACAGTAAGCTCCCCCTAGTGGTGGCTTCAGACAGCCAGAATGTTATAATTCAACACTACGCCTATGTAGGGTATTTGGAGCTCTTTATCATTAAAATAAATCTCTGACTACTAAAAAGATATATTAAGAAATGAAACAGCAAAGCATGTTTAACCCCTTCACGACCAGCCCACGTAGATTAACGGGCTGCTGTGCTGGGCTTTTCTCCTGCAGCCCGTTAATTCACGTGGTGCCAGAACAGAGTGCACAGCGCTCTCCCTGTGCTCTGAATCTCTCAGCACACGCTGCTACTAGCAGCCTAAGTGCTGAGAGAAGACATCAGGACCGGATTGGTGTCGGTCCTGATGACGTGATCACCATGATAAAGCTATCATGGTGTTCACAGCAAAGTTTGTTGCAGCAACAAACTTTTGTGCTGTTTGTTACACTGTTTCTCCTCCCTCCCTGTCAGATCGTTCTGAGACAGTGGGGGAGAAGAAGCTGTGCCGAGCAGCTGCTGTGTGTCTCCTATAAAGACACACCAACTGTGAAAAACACACACAAATAACACCTCCATATAGTTTAGTGTAGGCAGCTAGTTATAGTTTAGGTAGATAGTACTCAGACTAGGACAATTAATTAGTTAATAATCAATTAGGGCTTATAATGTGTGTGTGTATATATATATATATATATATATATATGTACACACATACACACACATATATATATACATACACACACACATTATATATATATATATATATATATATATAGAGAGAGACAGATATATATCTGTCTCTCTCTATATATTTACATCTATAAAATTATATAGATATATATTTATATACTGTGTGTGTGTCTGTGTGTATATATATATATATATATATATATATATATATATATACACACTTACACGTCTATATTATATATATATATATATATATATATATACACACACACACACACACACACGTAATATATATTATATATAGACATATATTTGAAATTTGTTAATACAAAAAATTAATAATTAGGGATGTTGTATATCTATATCATCATATAGATATATACGTACATGTAATATATACGTATACACACATATACTTATATAAATATCTTCATATATTTTACACGTCTGTAAATTCTAAATACATTGATTCATTGTTAGGCTGTGTTCACACGGAATTTTTTGCAGGAGGAAAATTCCTCCTGCAAAAACTGCTCCGGACGGTTTTTGCACAGTGGTTTGCCAAAAACTCATCAAAACACTCGTTGAGGTGTTTTTTTTTACCCTTCTGACTGATTGAAATGGGGTTTTGGAGGCGGAAACCTCCTCAAGATAGGTCATGTCGCTTCTTTTTACCGCGATGCGTTTTTTTTGCTCACGGTAAAAAAGTTCATCCAACTCCCATTGAATTCAATGGGAGACATTTTCGGGCGGTTTTTGACGAGTTTTGCGGAGCGGTTTCCGCGCCGAAAAACTTGTAAAAAAAACTCTGTGTGACCAGGGCCTTAGGGTTGTTCATAAATTTATTGATCAATGGATTAGTGGACTTTTTCTTTGTTACTTTTATTAAAACTGTTACAAAAAATAAGTAAAAAAAAAAAAACGTAAAAAATGGCACGCAAGTTATATACCACTGAAGAGGCATTTGCTCTCTTGGATTCTGATAGTGAATGGGGTCACTTTTGGGGGGTTTCTGCTGTTTTGGTCCCTCGAGGGCGTTGCAAATGGGACATGGCACCGAAAACCATTATAGCAAAATTTGAGCTCCAAAACCCAAATGGCGCTCCTTCCCTTCTGAGGGCTGTAATGTGTTGAAATATAAGTTTATGACCACATATGGGGTATTGCCGTAATCAGGATAAATTTCTTTACAAATGTTGGGGCGCTTTTTCTCCTTTATTGCTAGCAAAAATTAAAAAATGTCTGTTTCTTCAGAAGAAATGTAGATTTTCATTTTCACAGACTAACGCCAATAAATTCAGCAAAAAACCTGTGTGGTTAAAATGCTCACTATACAACTAGATAAATTCCTTGAGGGGTCTAGTTTCCAAAATGGGGTCACTTTTTGGGGTTTCCACTGTTTAGGCACCACAAGACCTCTTCAAACCAGACATGGAGCCTAAAATATATTGGAATAAAAAGGAGGCCTCAAAATCCACTAGGTGCTCCTTTGCTTCTGAGGCCGGTGTTTCAGTCCATTGGGACACTAGGGCCACATGTGGGATATTTATAAAAACTGCAGAATCTGGGCAATAAGTATTGAGTTGCGTTTCTCTGGTAAAACCTTCTGTGTTACAGAATTTGTTCTATTACAAATGAATTTCTGCAAAAAAAATTACATTTGTAAATTTCACATCTACTTTGCTTTAGTTCCTGTGAAATGCCTAAAGGGTTAAGAAACTTTCTGAATGCTGTTTTGAATACTTTGAGGGGTGAAGTTTTTAAAATGGGGTGAATTATGGGGAGTTTCTAATATATAAGGCCCTCAAAGCCACTTCAGAAGTGAACTGGTCCCTGAAAAAATAGGTTTTGGAAATTTCTTGAAAATGTGAGAAATTGCTGCTAAAGTTCTAAGCCTTGTAACATCCTAGAAAAATAAAAGGATGTTCAAAAAACGATGCCAACATAAAGTAGACATATGGGAAATGTTAACTAGTAACTATTGTGTGTGGTATTAATATCTGTTTTGCAAGCAGATACATTCAAATTTAGAAAGATGCAATTTTTTGCAAATTGTCTATAAATTTTGGTGTTTTTCACAAATAAATATTGAATTTATCGACCAAATTTTTTTACAGACGTAAAGTACAATATGTCACGAGAAAACAATCTCAGAATCGCTTGGATAGGTAAAAGCAATCCGGAGTTATTACCACATAAAGTGACACGTCAGATTTGAAAAAATCGCCTGCGTCCACAAGGCCAAAACAGGCTGTGTCCTGAAGGGGTTAACCTAAGAATGACGGTGTTAAACGGTGAAGATTCACTTTGAGATTACCCCTCCAGTAAAAGAAACAACTACTGCTATTGAGAATAGTGCTGTGTAAATGAGCAAAGAGAGCAGCAGAGAATGCTGAAATATTAAACATCATTGTTAAAAATGTATCAGTCACGCTATGAATTTAGACTATACACAGACAGACGTTCGGTCATGTAACTGTGGCCTAAGATAATACTATTTTGTCAGACCTGTGCCCTATATCCATATTGTACAAAATGAGGAAAGCCACCAATTGTTCTCTTTTCTGTTGTAAGAAAAACGTCCCCATAGTCCTCCGAGTCGTAACTTGAAGCTCCAAAGCAAAATCTGTAACACGGCCTCCCACCTACAATGTGCCATTTATACTATTGGTGTCTTAACCCCTTCCCGCTCCTTGACGTACTATTACGTCATGGCAGCTGTATCGTTCGCGCTCCATGCCGTAATAGTACGTCTCGGGAGTAACGGCCGTTTCGGCCGTCCTCCCGACACATACAGGAGCTGTGACGCTGCTGTCTTGTTCAGCAGCTGTCACAGCTCCTACAGCGGGGACCGATCGCTGTGTCCCCGCTGATTAACCCCTTAAAAGCCGCGTTCTATAGAGATCGCGGCTTTTTAGGGGTTAAGCTGCCATCGCCGGCCTGCTACGCGATAGCGGCCGGCGATGGTGACTATGGCAACCGGACACCAAACAATGGCGTCCGGCTATGCCATAGACGGAAGCCTAGTGGGTCCTGACAACGTCAGGACCCACTATGCTTGCTGTCAGTGAGTAGCTGACAGTTCTAATACACTGCACTACGCATGTAGTGCAGTGTATTAGAATAGCGATCAGGGCCTCCTGCCCTCATGTCCCCTAGTGGGACAAAGTAATAAAGTAAAAAAAAAGTTAAAAAAAGATGTGTAAAAATAAGAAAATAAAAGTTTTAAAAGTAATAAAAGTAAAAGTCCCACTTTTTCCCTTATCAGGCCTTTATTATTAATAAAAATATATAAACAAACAAATAAACTATACATAATTGGTATCGCCGCGTCCGTAACGGCCTGAACTACAAAATTATTTTGTTATTTATCCCGCACGGTGAACGCCGTAAAAAAAAATATTAATAAACCGTACCACAATCACAATTGTTTGGTCACTTCACCTCCCAAAAAATGGAATAAAAAGAGATCAAAAAGTCGCATGTACCTAAAAATGGTACTGATGGAAAATACAGTTCGTTACGCAAAAAATAAGTCCTCGCACGGCTTTATTGATTGAAAAATAAAAACGTTATGGCTCTTAGAATAAGGTAACACAAAAAGTGAATGATTGTTTACAAAACGTATTTTATTGTGCAAACGCCATAAGACATTAAAAAAAACTATAAACATCTGGTATCGCCGTGATCGTATCGCCCCGCAGAATAAAGTTAATATATCATTTATAGCGCACGGTGAACGCTGTAAAAAAAAAAGTATACAAAAACAATAGTAGAATTGCTGTTTATTAGTCACCACGCCACCTAAAAATAGTATAAAAACTGATCAAAAAGCCGCATGCACCCCATGAAAACTACAATGGATTCCTCAAGGGGTCTAGTTTCCAAATTGGGGTCACTTTTGGGGGGTTTCCAATGTTTTGGCACCACAAGACCTCTTCAAACCGGACATGGTGCCTAATAAAAAAGAGGGCTCAAAATCCGCTAGGTGCTCCTTTGCTTCGGAGGCCGGTGCTTCAGTCCATTACCGCACTAGGGCCACATGTGGGATATTTCTCTAAACTGCAGAATCTGGGCAATAAGTATTGAGTTGCGTTTCTCTGATAAATCCTTTTGTGTTATAAAAAAAATGGTATAAAAAGAGTAAATGTCACCTCTACTTTGCTCTAAATTTCTGTGAAACACCTAAAGGGTTCATAAACTTTCTAAATGCTGTTGTGAATACTTTGAGGGGTCTAGTTTCTAAAATGGGGTGTTTGATAGGGGTTTCTAATATATGGGCCCCTCAAAGCAACTTCAGAAATTAACTGGAACCTAAAAAAATAAATAAATGAGGCAATACTTCGCTTCTTACATTATACTGATAATGAGCCGTGCCCACTCCGAGATGACCCCAGTTTTGACCGTTTGTATAAACGGAGACCCCTATTAGACCGTTCCAGTGCCCGGTTTTCCCAAGCATACACCCCCGAGAAGTGTTTTTCTATTGATGAGTCCCTGGTACATTTTAAAGGGAGGGTTCAATTCCGCCAGTACCTGCCAGGTAAGAGGGCAAGGTATGGCGTGAAGATGTATAAGCTGCGAGAGTGCATCAGGGTATACCTACAGATTTAGGATATATGAAGGAAAGGCCACCCCCAAACCAGACTGCATCCTGGACTACAATAGGTACATGGGAGGGATGGACTTGTCAAATCAAGTCCTGAAGCCCTACAGCGCCATGCGGTGAGGTATAAGAAGCTGGCCGGGCACATCATACAGATGGCTTTGTACAATGCGTATGTGCTACGTCGATGTGCAGGCCAGAGGGGAACTTTCCTGGAATTTCAAGATCTAATCTTTAGGGACCAGGAAGGGGGGGCGCATCGTACCAGGGCAACACTTTCCAGGAGAAGGTCCCCAAACCGGTGGAAAGGGAAAGAGTCAAAAGAGGTGCAGAGTCTGCTATAAGAGGGGGATAAGGAAGAACACAATATACCAATGTGACACGTGTCCCGAAAAACCAGGGCTCTGTATAAAAGATTGTTTTAAAATGTATCATACATCCCTTGATTTTCAATTTACCCTGATGCACTCCGCACAGCTTACCCCCCTCATCTTTCCCTTCTGAGCCCTGCCGTATGCCCAGGCAGCTAACAGCCACATGTAGGGTATTGTCGTACCCAGGAGAACCCACATTACAATTTAAGGGGTGTATATCTCCGGTGGCGCATGCTGGGCACACTATATTGGACACTGAAATGGCATATACATATATAAAATTGCAAATCTCACACTGCACCATCTGCTGCGCATTATCTTTTACACAGTACCTGTGGGGTCAAAATGCTCACTACACCTCTAGATGAATGTCTTAAGGGGTGTAGTTTTTAAAATGGGGTCACTTCTCGGGGGTTTCAACTGTACTGGTACCTCAGGGGCTTCTGCACACATGACTTAGCACCAGAAAAGCTCCAGTAGGCCAAATGGTGGTCCTTTCCTTCTGAGCCCTCCCATGGGCCCAAAGGGCAGTTTATCACCACAAATGGGGTATTGCCGCACTAAGGACAAATTGGGCAACAAAATGGGGTATGTTGTTCCCTGTGAAAATAAGAAAATTTGATCAAAAATGACATTTTATTGGAAAAAATATCATTTTTTTCATTTCACAGCCCAATTCAAATAGGTGCTGTGAAAAAACTGTGCGGTCAAAATGATAACAAAAACCATAAATGAATTCCTTGAGGGGTGTAATTTCCAAAATGGGGTCACTTCTGGTGGGTTTCCATTGTTTTGATACCTCAACGCCTCTTCAAACCTGGCATGCTGCCTAAAATATATTCTAATAAAAAAGAGGCCTCAAAATGCACTAGGTGCTTCTTTGCTTCTAGGGCTTGTGTTTTAGTCCACGAGCGCAGTAGGGCCACATGTGGGACATTTCTAAAAACTGCAGAATCTGGACAATACATATTTAGTAGTGTTTCTCTGGTAAAACCTTCTCTGTTACTAAAAAAAAATTGAATAAAATTGAAATTCAGCAGAAAAAATGAAATTTGCAAATTTAATTTCCACTTTGCTTTAATTCCTGTGAAATGCCTGAAGGGTTAAAAAACTTTCTATACGCTGTTTTGAATACTTTGAGGGGTCTAGTTTTTAAAATGGGGTGTTTTATGGGGGTTTCTAACACATAGTCCCCTCAAATCCACTTCAGAACTGAACTGGCACCTTCAAAAAAAGGCTTTTGAAATTTTCTTAAGAATATGAGAAATTGCTGTTTATGTTCTAAGCCTTGTAACGTCCAAGAAAAATAAAAGAATGTTCAAAAAACGATGCCAATCAAAAGTAGACATATGGGAAATGTGAACTAGTAACTATTTTGGGTGGTATAACTGTCTGTTTTTCAAGCAGATGCATTTAAATTCTGAAAAATGCTATTTTTTGTAAATTTTCTCTAAATTTTGCAATTTTTCACAAATAAAGACTGAATATATCGACCAAATTTTACCACGAACATGAAGCCCAAAGTGTCACGAGAAAACAATCTCAGAATCGCTTGGATAGGTTTAAGCATTCCGACGTTATTACCACATAAAGTGAAATATGTCAGATTTGAAAAATGGGCTCTGAGCCTTAAGGCCCAAACTAGGCTGCGTCCTTAAGGGGTTAAGGTCCTTTAACACAGGCCAATGATCGGTTGAACGAGCGTTTGTGAACAGGGCAATGATCAGCCGATGAACAAACCCAAAAAAAGTCAGCAGAGATGATCTGCCGACAGGATGCAAATGCACGGTGACGAACGTTCGTCATCATACATTAGCGATGATTTCTCCTTGTGAACGGAGCTAATGAGCGTCGATTGACGTGCTGTATCGTCAATCGGCGCTCGTTTTCACGGCTAATATCCGGCTGTCTAAAAAGATATTTATGTGGCAGAGGGACCTTTGAGGCCCCCTCAGACAACAGTAGGTACAGCTGCTACTTCTGCACCCCCTATAGCTACATCCCCAAGTCTTCGAAACGTGTGAGAAGGCGTCTAAACAAACTAGAGAGCTGGACTGGATTAATGCTTAACTCTGATGAATGAATCTGGGGTCTGATCCCAACTGTATGTTAAGAAAAAGGTTAATGATATTGCGGCAGAGTGGCTAACAAGAAAAATTTCTTGGATAGAGGACTGTCTGAAGGAGGATCCATTGGTTTAGAAGATAAGTGGTCTCACCATGATTAATGCACATAGCACGTTTAGAGACAGCTGGAGATTTCCATCACTAGAAAGCTCTGACAACTCACCGCTGAGCTCCACACTACCTTCAATTTAAGAGTTGTGGGAGTTACAGTTACAGATTTTTTTTTCTTCTGAGGACTATGCTGAATGGGCAAAACTTGCCCAAAAAGGCAGTGAGTCATGTGTACATATGGGGTTAACGAATGAAGTTGTTTTTCAAACATTATGTTCCTTCCCTGACTTTAGAATTTGCAAGACTTAAGCAAACAAACAAAAGGAACGTCGGATCCGGACAAACATTATGAAAAGGACATTGCATAACTGGGTCTGAAGCTGGTGCAGCTGGCAGAAGTGGACACCTTCTCTTAATGTCGCTCTTAGTAATTGTAGATGCTCTGCAACTCTTTATTGACTCATCAAAAAGTGTACAAACCCTGGAACGTATCACATATGTTTGTTTTTATTAATTAAAACCAGATATTAACCCCTTGGCGACATACGACGTACTATTACTGCGTTGTCGCCAAGGGGAAGTATGGAGCGCGCTCACGGGCTGAGCTTGCTCCCTACTCAGCGGGTGACGGCTGTATTATACAGCTGACACCTCACTCCAGCGGGCGGAATTAAAGTTCACTTTGATTCCGCCCATTTAACACTTTAAATGCCGCGGTCAATCGTTACCGCGGCATTTAAATTGTTAGACTCAGGGGGGTGTCCCCCCAAACACGCCATCGCGCCCCCACGGTGCGGTTGGCCGTTTACAATGGTTGTTATGGCATAATAAAGGTCCCAAGGTCTGCCATCTTAGTACTCCTTTGAAGCCATCGGTAGAGAGAGATAAGCTGCTGGTAAGCACCTCTGAAGCCGCTTATCTCTTGGGAGAACAAATTATTGAGCGAGTTAAAATACAACTTGCCAGATGCTTGTTTGCCCAGGTAGCAGACATCAAGACACAAGCAGGCTTGCCACCCGACACATTAAGTTGTTGGCTTAACCCACTGAAATCAGAGGGATCCACCACCATATCTAATGTGCATGGCCAGCCTTACTTACATGGGTTTCTGTGTTGGGGAAATGTAAAAGGTTCTGTCTCTGCATTGGAGCTGCATAGTCAAGTTCTATCTGGTAAGTAATCCCTCTGTACAAGAAACTCCCTCTGTTTATTACCACAGGATCCATAAGAGGCAGTAGTTCTTTATACAGATCCCTGAATGCTCATGTCAATCAGTCATTTGCTCAGTGTGGGGGTCAGAATGGCCTGCCAGAAGATCCTTTGAGCGGCAAAAGTTTTGACACAATAATGGGCCCAAAAGGTGGATGTCATGATATCAGCGTGTGCTGCAACCTTCTTACCTCACATGAGATTTCCATATGCTTTCGTGCATAGCGCAGGGCTTCCTCATGGTTCCCTAAAGACACATAGGCATTTCCAAGACTCCAGGATGCCCTCCCTTCTCCTACCCTAGAATAAAACACCCAAAGTGGTCAGTGGGCAATCCAGAGCGTTTTTCACAACACAAGATAGATTAACATAAACCAAAAATCATTGAAAAGACAGGGCAGGTCAGTTGAAACTGTTGTTTTGACTCATAAATTAGCACAAATAGTAGTAGACCAAAACCAGAGGAAAGCACAAAAGGTAAAATAAATATAAAAAAAAAAAATAGGAACCTAAAATACGCTCACGAGAATCCACCTAAAGGCCTGACATCAATAGATAAATTCATTGTGACGTAGGTCAATGAAGATAGGAGTTCTTGGATTATGTTCAAGTAAAGATAATAGTTTAATGTGTGAAAATAAAGCAAATAATATAAATTCTGAGAGGGTGGAAAATGAAGATGTGCCTGGGAACATTCAGAGTATGAGGAGATGTAGGAAGGTGTGTAGAATAGAAGTAATGACAGGGATACACACGGCTGCCACATGGCACATGGTGAAAACGGTGTAGATAGGGGATTATCCTCTCTTCCAAATTCACAAATTAAAGCTGGAAACTAGACAGCATAGGATTGTCCTAGACGATGCATGAGAGGCTGAGAGTATGTGGGAACACTTTAGGGTAAAAAGCTAATAATGGATTTTTACAAAAAAGAAAACATTCTGGCCACTGGGGCTGGCTGTCACAGCTACGGGGGCACTGGGGCCGGCTGTCACAGCTACGGGGGCACTGGGGCCGGCTGTCACAGCTACGGGGGCACTGGGGCCGGCTGTCACAGCTACGGGGGCACTGGGGTTGGTGGTCACAGCGATCAGGGCACTGGGGCTGGTTGGACCTCTTTCCATCTCCAAAAGACTGGATGTATGCGTATGTATTTTAATATTTCCAGAGGATTTCAGAATTGGAGATACAGTAATTAAGACTTTTTTTAAAATTACATTTCTGTCAGTAATCCCATTGATGAACACTGTAAGCAGCTTCTTGCCAGCCTGAAATTACTGATAAACAGGGTACAATAGATCGCGAATGTATGGGAAATATACTTTGGTTTCAGTGTGTCTTTTGCTATGGGGTTGCAGTAGCCGTGAGATAGACATTGGTGACAGTAGAGTCACATTTCTCAGATATCGCTGTGTATGTTTTGCACTTCTGTAGGGAAGACTCAGGATATCTCTGTCTTCACCATGACATGTGCCTGGGGCTCTACATTCACTGACGTCACTTCATGCAATCACGTTTATTTTTTCTGATAGTTGACCGATACGTACAATATAACTGTGTGTTTGCGTTTGGGGGGTAATTTCTTAATGTCAATTTTGATCACATCCAAAATATGGGTTCAGCTGCTCTGCACATAAAGACCATCATGCCATATGCACATGTAAAATATAATCCTGTTGTATGATAATATAATAAAATTTCTCCCACTGTGATCATATACCACTGTATGCGACACAGATCATCGTACATACACAGGACAATAAAGTGTGCTGCAGAACATACATACCAAGCTCTATACTACATCATTTTTAGACCCCAAAGTCCCAGAACGTAGAATTTTACGCCATTTTATTTATCCCATGTGAACAGGATCTGCCATAACTATTTGCTAGTTAGGAGTACGACTAATAAGACACCCACTGATACAGGGAACAGTGTTCAGTTTTACCAGAGAGAAGTGGCCACACAGAGAAGGTCACGCTTATAGGATATACAGAAGCAGTGGCCAACTTAGACGGCATAACACTCTGGACAAGAGTAGGTTTAGATCTATGAATTGCAGTGATGTTCTAACAATCTGATGGGAGATATTGCACCGATTCTGTGTAGGTCAGCTATCTCATCATCTATGTGCAGCTTTTTACATCTGCCTGGGAATCATTGATGAAGTTTAACAAAAACTTATAGGTAAAACTTCACGGTGCAGAGCCACCCTCACGGACATAGAAAAAAGATAATGCAGGCAGCTGGAGCAAGAATGTAACCGATAAACACTTGCTCACATTGAAAATAAAAATCTTAAAAACAAAATTTCAGAAATTTTTATGTTACTAGGCAGATAATCTTTGGTTGGCATATGGAGCAACACCCGCTGTACTCCGATGTATGCAAGACTTATTAGAAGAGCGTTTTAACTATTTTTTCCCTTTAAACAGTGAATATGATGAAACAGCTACACCCTGTGGTTACATAAAGCACTGCACTTATAATGACATTATGATATTGCGTTTTTGACAAAATATTTGACCTATACATTTTTATGTCAACATGTAATCAGCCCACACACACACGCGCTATATATATTATATATATATATATACACACATACATACACACACATATATATATATATATACACACATACACACACACACACGCCATAAGCTAAGCGAATTCTTTGCATTTCTAATTTATATGAATGACCTAACAATATAATTAAGAATAGAGATTCTGGGCAGGAAATGGCCTAAAAGGCATCATCTGTTCAGCAAACTGATCAGCACCATTTTCAAGATCTCTGCTTGTTGTCATTCAATGCAAAGCTTCACGGTTTACTTCCAGGGGATGGCAATCTAGTCTTGTCATGTGATGATCACACAGAGATCCTGAAAATGGTGAGGAGTTGATAGAGAAAGTATAATAGACTATTGTATACCTTGTCATTATACAATGAATAAGCGGTTTGCTGAAACCTGAAAACTCCTCTTCACTAAATCTAATTGGATAAAATAATGGATAGTGCTCCTTAAGGCCCTGTTCACACGGAGTTTTTTGACACGTTTTTTGACGCGGAAAACGCGTCGGAAAACGCGCCAAAAACGACCCAAAATGACTCCCATTGATTTCAATGGGAGACGGAGGCGTTTTTTTACCGCGAGTAAAAAAAACGCCTCGCGGCAAAAAGAAGGGACATGACCCTTCTTGATGCGGTTTCCGCGTCTAAAACCGCATTGAAAGCAATGGGGACACATCAAAAAACACCTCGAACTAGTGAGGTGTTTTCTGACGAGTATATTGCCGAGTGTTTTGCAGGAGTCGTCTCCTGCTGCTAGTCCAGCCCAGCAAGGGGCTGTCATTTGAGTGACGTCACAGATCTGCACTGCCAGAAGCTGGGCGTTGTGAAGAGAAGTGGATGATACTTCTATACACAACGCCCAGCTAGTAAAAGTAGTAAACACGCCCCGATGTACGCACATAATACACGCCCACTTGTACTTTTACTTTTCAACACGCCCAGTTGTACTTTTGCAAGCCTCATTTGCATAAATACGAAAATGGTCATAACTTGGCCAAAAATGCTCGTTTTTTAAAAATAAAAACGTTACTGTAATCTACATTGCAGCGCCTATCTGCTGCAATAACAGATAGGGGTTGCAAAATCTGGTGACAGAGCCTCTTTAAAGACAAGAGGAGACTGTAACATTTCCGCTCAGATTTTGCACTTGTCAGAATCAAACTCATGGTCACAATGCATAATGGCAGCAATGCTAACTCCTAACCTGCTGTGACAAAAAAAAGCCATACAAATATAAAAACATGTAACGGCCAAGCTAACAATGTCAGATTATATAGATCTTTATAAAGGTTGGTAACCAGGTTTGGACTTTTATCAAAAGTCATAAATATTTTTAAAAAAGTCTAATTCCACACTAAGCCCCTGTAGCTGCTTCCCTCACCTGTCACCTAATTCCTGGGCAATGGACAGATGCTTGAGATGATATTCTATAGCTCGTTCATAGTCCTGGAGTAGTGTGTATGTGTTCCCCAGACTGTAACAAGCCTGTGCTTCCACCGCCTGATCCTTCAGCTGTCTAGAGAGCTGCAGGGTCTTTCTGGAAGAAAACAGAAGATTCAAGTCAGTGCTATACATCTCCATTATATTTATCTATCTGTGGACAAAACGTAAAAATGGATAATAAAGGATTCTCAGCTAACGTCAACATAAAAGCGGAAAACTGATAATTGTAGTTAAGAATATCATTAATAAGATCAGTAATATAAATACATACAAGGAAGAGATTCGAGCATCTTTGGACGATGTGGTTAGAATTTGTTGATAACTCAGGACTGATTCAAGTAGTCAAAGTCTAGGATAGAGATGAGTTTATGCATTGGAAGAGAAAAGGGCGATTTTTCTAGAAGGGGTCGGGTATTAGAAAATAAAGTCCATGTATTTGGAATAGTAAAATTGTGAAGTTTAGGCAGTATATAACGTAGCTGTTTCAATACCAGTTATGGTCACTAGAGGACAGCATAGAGTAGTCTATTATTTCTTGCTTTACAGTAGTGGCCGCCAACAAGAGAGTTGGAGTTCACTTCACTATACGCAAAGTTCTCACTACAATACTACTAAAATATTTGGCAAAAGTATATAAAACACGCCCATATCATTCTAAACGCAAAATGTATGCCAAATGTTTCCACATACGTGTGCTTCTCTTACATCTGGTATACTTTTTTTTGCACTGTACAAGGTAACAGCACGTTGCAGTATTTTAATTTTTTTAAATTGTAGAAATTTTTCCGAATGTAAATAATTTAGATACAGATTGAAAATGTATAGTATATAAGTTTTAATATATTTTACATACATTTTCAAATGGTATTTTTTCCAGGATATAACACTTAGGGCCAATCCTTAGGATAGGTGAACATTTTGTGATCGGTTGATCGGTGTGGGTCTGGATGGGGAGGAGTTGCAGTACCAGCTCACTGCAGTCCCTTTGTACTGCTGATTGTGTGGGTCTCGGGGGTTGGGTCCCCACCGATTACAAATTGATGCTATTGGTACTCTAAGGATAGAAAATCAATTTTATACCCTGGAAAACTCCTTTTATTAATAAAGTCGCAGGGAAACCCTGTGCAGAGGGGGCTCGGAGGTATGCAGAAAAGACCCCTCTGCATGTCTGTGTATACAAATCACTGGGGACAGCGAGGAACAAACGGACCATGTGTTACCTGATAATATAAAAATAAACTAAAACAATTAAATAAGAAAAAAAAATGGGAAAAAAAATGCCCCAACCCCAAACAAAGCGCACACCTGTCTGAACCCACATGCACTAATATTATACAACTTACGTAACACAAACACATTTTGCATGGGCGTTCAGTGCATTTGTGGCTAAAATTAGGAGAGGAGATAAAAATGACTATAAAACAAAAATAGGGTCTATATTTGTGGTGCTATAGCCACGTCATACGTTACTCAATGTTCACATATTTGGTATCGCTATGTACTGGTAAAAAGAAGATTTATTTTTGTGTTAATTATTCTTCAGTGAACAAACAACCATAAAACAGAATATGGGAAAATTTACCGATTAATAATAAAAAGAAAGCCATGCGTGACAGCCTAAAAAATGTAATAAAAAAAATATTGGGACAAATAAATACAAAATTCATCTATAGAATGCAGCTTTCCACAAGGGGAAATTTTGCTCCGGACATGAATACTCAAAATGCCGCCAGTCATGAAAGTGTTAAATAAAAGTTGGTTAAGAAAACATATACTACTACTGAATGGCAAAATTGTAGCGTATACCTAGGCTTACCTCCTATAAAGTATTGTACCGTACTTGCTGGCCTGTCATTGCATGCTGCATTATATATGCACCAATCATAGAGACCATGGCTTTACCACATACACAGCTTTATATGACCACATGCAGGAAGCATTACATTTATAGATCCAAACTAGTGTGAATTCAAACCTACATATGATATAAGAGGAGGATCCCCTGTCTATATGTCCCATTATACCAGTTCACTCTCCTAGAAACTCATATATCTTGCCCAAATAGTGGCATTATTTTTATTTTGTGATACGATTCAATAATATGTATCTATCCAACCTGGAAAACACGTGACATCCTGCTTTGGATATCACTCTTGTATAAAGGAACATCATTGATACATTTCTATAACATTTAGGAAATAGGTTGCACATATACAACACTATATAGAGAACTAAACCCATGGAATACATATAAGAGTGAGGAGAGAACAAAATTGGGCATCCCCATTATGGTGTTTCAGTTTGCCCTCCATGACAGAAGGGTCCAGTAATTTTTCCATTGACCCATGGGCCAATTCCCCACCCTCAATGCAGCTCCTTTGGAGAGGGGAGCCCTGTACAGGTTCCTAAATACAATTGCAAAGGGCATTGTACCAACAAGGACTTGGCCACCTCTCTCCACTTTGTCTGCATATCCTGTTTGTACACCCTTGAAGACACATTTTAGATTTAGGGCTCATTCAGACTAGCGTGTTCCTCGTCCGTGCGCTGTCCGTTGAAATAACGGACAGCACACGGACCCATGCATTTCAAAGGGGCTATTCGGACATGCATGAGTTTTCACGCAGCGAGTGAAACGCACTGCTTGTCCTATATTGCTGCGTTTTTGCGGTATGGGTGCGTGAAAAAACACGGACAGCACACGGACGGACGACATCAGTGTGCTGCCTGTGTTTCACGTATCAGTTGGTAAAGAAATGAAAATAATTAAAAAAACAAAAAAAAACGGATGTGCTTGCAGAGGGTAACGACGGACGTGAAAAACAGATGCCATACGCAAAGCACACTGATGCCATGCGAAACGCACACAGATGGCACACGGACATGAGATGCAGGAAATACGGTCCGTTTTTTGTGCACGCAAATCGGACACGCTCGTGTGAATGTTGCCTTATAGTAACAAATCTCTGAGAAGTGCCAAAGTGGTTTAAGCACTTTATTTACCTATAATATATCAGGTCATTTGGATTGAATTTCCCCTTTAGGCCCTGTTCACACAGAGTTGTTTGCAGGCAGAAAAAATCTGCCTCAGAATTCCTTCAGGAATTTTGAGGCAAATTAGAACTGCCTGCACTTATTTATTCGCGTTTTTTCGTGGCGTTTTTGCAGTAGAGATAGTTTTTTCCTGTAGTGACAAGGAGACATGAGGTTTCTATGCCATGCTACAGGGTTTTTGATTTTGCCCCAAACCGCTAAATGACCTATTCTTAGCTTTTTGAGGACTTTTGTGCTATTTGCCCCTTAATGACATCAATATGGAATTACAAATTTGCAATCCTAGTTTTCACAGGTGGTAGTTCAATTGTGGTTTTCCAAGAGCTGCTTTTCAAAAATAAATTTTATACTAATGTGGTTTATATACTGTACCTATTTTGGTATTTTTTTTTTATGTCCTACTGGTGTGGCCCCACTACTGCCAAATGTGAGTGTGTCCTGACGGGTATATATTCCAGCAATATTTGGAATAGCCAGCATGCTTACTCAGTCCTCATCCTCTTGAGAAGCACTGGCTGAGAGTAATCTACAGGACTGCGTAATGCACATTGACATCAGAGTTAAATCAACATAATTACAGATCATTCGGCAGAAATGAACCGCAAAATAATGCAGCTGTGCCGAGACGATCACACAGCTGAGATATGTCATGTCAGAGACAGCCGGGAGGACTGAGGTCGGCACACGCGGTCCGAACGTAAAATAAGGACAAATGGGACAGTAAACTAGAAGCCGATTCCATATCTGAAAACAGATATGAATGAGGTGTAGATCCCTCTAAATGATAAAATTACCCAGGTAGATGTGAACACGAGCTACGGTATTATCAGTATAAATAAAAAAATGTCCATTCTGCCCTTAAAGGGAACCTGTCAGTAGGTTTGGAGCAACTAAACCAATAAATGTGCCGTTATGCAGCTTAGGGTTGCAAACATAACAACCTTGAAACTGACCATTTCAGGAATAAATTAAATTACAACTTACCGAGAGGAGTCCGGGTAAGGAGTCCAGCGCAGTGTACGATCCTCTGCATGAGCTCAAAGCCGCTTTCGGTCTCATCACGGTGGATTGTAAGTCACTTTACTAACTATTCCCGAAACAGCCGTATTCGAGGTAAGCAGGTTTGGAAAACCAAACGGCATCCTGGTGGTTTAGTGGCTTCAAACCTACTGACAGGTTCCCTTTAAAGCATGATAAGCATTAATGAATATTGATTAGATCTGCCATCAATGTTTGACGCTGGGACTTCCACTGATGTCTAGAACAAAGAAGGGGCTACAGTGTCTTTACGTTTTCCCCAAGCTAAAGCCAACTTATTCTTGTAAGAAATTACAACTCGGCCTCATTTGTTTACATTCCCAACACAGTGCCTGGTTGTGAGTGGTGCTGATATGTTAAAAAAAACAAAACAACAGCATCAGGTGCCATTGTTCTAGGCGTTGGTGGTGGTCCCAGCGGTCAAACCCCACAAACAGATGTGGATAGTGTATCTCATCATATGCCTCAATGCTTATAATAGGAAAGCCCATATAACCAATTGTGATTTCCAGCATGGAAGGCATCATATTATCTGACATGGCACATGCTTATTGGGGCATAAGGGGAAGGTTAATAAACAGGTGCTAAACCAAGTTTAAAGCCAGGCCTCAATTTACAAGCACAAACCATGTATGTTGTTTGTTGTGGTACCTTCAGAAATATGACATTTGGCAAAAATTGCATTGATAAATTCCTCCTGACATTACAAATGTATTTTATACAGCACAAACCCTGGAAAAATTAGTTGCTACAACAAACTATTCCTGTGAGTTGCATGATGGTTTGTCATGGCAATTACATTATTGGGACAAAACAGAACCCAATGCCGTCACCAGGATGGAAGGCTGTTAGTAACATCCCGATCTGGTAGTTGGCACGGCTGAGTAGAACACGATCACCAGCAGAATGGATGTAAATATACTGTACGTCTGTGCTGCACAAACACAGCAAATGTGGACGTAAATTTACATTGGGGGGTCCTGAAGTGGTTAACCCCTTAATGACCACCGATAAGCCTTTTCACGGCGGTCATTAATGGGCTTTATTCTACAGCGCCGCCATTCTACGTCGCTGCTGTAGAATAAAGTAAACAGAGCAGGGAGCTGTCAAATCTCTCTGCTCTCAGCTGCCAGAGGCAGCTGAGGGCTGGGAGCGTCCCTGCTCTGCCGGGTGAGATCGATATTAGTATCGATCTCACCCGTTTAACCCTTCAGATGCGGTGCACAATAGCATGCACCGCATCTGAATGGTTTTGGAGAGAGGGAGGGAGCTCCCTCTCTCTCCCACCGACACCCGGCGATAAAATCCCCTAGTGTCTGTCTTCTATGGCAGCCGGGGGTCTAATAAAGGCCCCCAGGTCTGCCTGGAGCGAATGCCTGCTAGGTCATGCCGCAGGCATGACCTAGCAGATGCCTGTCCGTTTTAAACGGACAGGCAGTAATACACTGCAATACAAAAGTATTGCAGTGTATTATAATAGCGATCGGAGGATAGTGAAGTCCCCTAGTGGGACTAGTAAAAAAGTAAAAAAAGTTTAATAAAGTTAATTTAAAAAAAATAATGAAAAACCCACTTTTTCCCCTTGCAAAATGCTTTACTATTAAAAAAAACCTACAATAAAGCAAAAAAGTTACACATATTTGGTATCGCCGCGTCCGTAACGACCCCGACTATAAAGCTGTTACATTATTTAACCCGCACTGTGAACGCCGTAAAAAATAAAATAAAAAACATTGGAAAAATTGTTTTCTGTTAATCCTAACTTAAAAAAAAAGTGATAAAAAGTGATCAAAAAGTCGCATCTACTCTCAAATGGTACCAATAAAAACTGCAAGTCGTCCCGCAAAAAACAAGACCTTATACAGCTATGCCGACGCAAAAATAAAAAAGTTACAGCTCTTCGAATGTGACAATGGAAAAATCTAAAAAATGGCTTGGACATTAGGGCCCAGAATGCAAGCAGGGGGAAGGGGTTAAAGTTACCTCACTAAATACATTGATGGCACATCTACGATAGGGTATGCCATCAATGTCCGATTGGTGGGGTTCCTACCAATATGACCACCAGGAATCACTAGTGTAGAGAGGCAGTGGCACTAGGAAAGCGATGTGCCATTTCGGCTCCATGTGCCGTCTGAAAAAAGCTGAGCAGAGCCAACAGGATCTGAAATGACACGTAACCTTTCTAGCACCGCTGTAAGTTTGTTTTAGCGATTGGTGGTGGTTTCCTCGGTCCGAACCCCCGACCGACCAGACATTGATGACTTTTTCTAGTGAAATAACTTCAAATATCTTTAGTGAGGCAACCCCTTTAAAAGGGAAATTCCCCATGATAAGGCATATTGAATATGTACGAAATAACATTGGTGGAGTCTGTAGACTTGCAGGTAATCTAATCTAATAAGGGACATCAGGTGTCCTATGGAGATAAAATCAATTATATTTGATTTTTTTAAGAAGCTTAAAAGATGGCAAGATCTGGCAAAAAGAACAAGGCTACATTCAGACGAGCGTGTGAAACCTCAGACGTGAAAAACGGATGGATGTGCACCCGTGCGGGGCGCGTTATCACAGATCCCTCATAGAATAGAGTCTATGGAGGGATACATGAAAATGCAAGAAAATAAGACAAGAAACGCAAGAAACAACGGCCATGTGAACGGCCGCATTAAAATACATGTGTCCATGTGTCGGCCATTGTTTTAACGGCCGTCACACGGACGAGTTACAAGCTCATCTGAATGAGCCCTAAGATATGTACAGCAGGTTCTGGGTGTGCCTGATGATAGATAGAGGAATGTCCTCGCTTAACAGATATTACGGACTAACAGCCTCATAAATTATGTATTATAAAATACAGCGTAGTAGAAAGGGAACCAAGTCTGATGCCACTCACTTATAATACTCAGCTGAAGCATCGAACTTGCCAAGAAATATATGAGCATTGCCCAGGTTGCTGTATGCTCGTCGCTCAGCAGCTTTATCTCCAAACTCCTTAGCAATAGACAATCTCTGGAGGAAAGGGACAAGGTTAAGCATGTGCAATGAAGCAAAAACAACATAAAACAGACTGAACTACTAAAGTCATATTTGTACCCTTTTCAGCCATGCAGAAAGAACAGCAACAGTGACCGAATGAGTCAAAGCTCCCTGTATGTGTCCCTAAAAAGAGCAGTGTGGAGCTATTAGTGGGTGTGCGATTTATGAAACTTGGATTATTGACCATGATCGGAGTGGCCAGTGTAACTGACCTATATATATATATATATATATATATATATATATATATATATATATCTATCACACACCCCTACATATTATTATCTGATCTATTTTACACAAATGTATTAAGATATAGAACAAACGCACATATATTGTGTTCACTTACCTCTTTATGAAAAGCGATGGCCTCATTAAAGTTGCCTAAGAGGTAGTGTGTGTTACCAAGATTTCCGTAAGCGCGGCCCTGAGCAGCCCTGTCAACCAGCTCTTTTACCATGGCTAAATTCCTCCTGGAAAATAAAAGTCAGCAATCATGAGAATGTGTCTGCTTCACTGGCTTCATCAAAGGGGTATTCCCATCTAAGACATTTATAGCATATCTACGAGATACACCATAAATGACTGACATCTAAATCTATGTCAAGAATGGGGGTCCCTCCCCATTAATTCTGGGCCTGGTTGTGCCGGCAGCCTCGTAAGGTGGGTCAGGAGACCCTTGTTCTTGAGATCGGAGCAAGTCCCAGAGCTGGGACCGGCATGTGACAGACATTTATGCCATATTCTGTGGATCTGCCATAAATATCTAAGGTGGGAAAACCCTTTTAAGTTAATATTAGTAAATGTGGAGGTAGGATGTGTACGCACTAACAATGCATAACTATGACATAAACATCAACCTACACATAAAACATCTACAGTGTGCCTACTGTAACACACACACACACACACACATATATATATATATACACACACACACACACACACACACACACACACACACACATTTCTTTTTTTATTAAATTTTTTCATAGAAACCAGCACCATATATTGGATAAAGCTCCACTGCTAAGATTCTTTATTCAATAGCATGATCCCCGACACACAAATCTCGGTTGCCTGTTGCTATCACTAGGAGGCTTATCTATATGTGGCTCCTATTCAGGTCAATGAGAGCCAGGTACAGCTGCATACCCCTTGTGGTGTCAAGATGTTTACAAGCATGTGTGTTCTAGCTCATAGAGGGGGTCCCGAGCAGGGCACGCCCCTCTATGATGTCCATATGTCTTAAGAGGCATCCAAATATGGCTCCAGAGCCACTTCTTGGGGACCACTGATATAGCAGCATAGTCATATATGGGTGTGAAAGTATAATCATAAGGATCACTACTCACTCATAATAGTCAGTGGCCTTTAGTAGGGTCTCCTTGACTTCCTCTGACAAGTCTCCTGGGATTTGAGGCATATTCCACGACAACTGCTTGCCTTTAGCATGGTAAACATTGCCAGCATTATAAAGTGCCCGAGCTTCACCCACCTGCAGTTGTGGTGAACAATGTGATTCATTAGTTTATGTCTATTTCACAGACCAAGATGTTTGTTTAATTAAACATTTTTAAAATGCTAATATAGAGTTTGGCAAACAAATCATACAGATTAAGCAGAGATGAATTGGTCATATTACAACTTGTTTTGTGCACCGTGAGATCTGTATATTGATGTCTTATGAAAAAATAAAAAATAAATACAGGTAACAAATTCTGTTATCATAATGAGCAGTGTCATATGACAAAGTCAGCCCTGATTTATCTTTGTTTTTGTCTTGTATGCAGGAAAGCAAATCAAAAACTCATCCTATACACTCGAATATGTTCTAGGACTGGTGTCATGTTTGCAGTAGTGCAATCACACCGTAGAGATAAATCCCGATTGATGCAGTGGAACTATATTGACTGGGTCCAGGGCTCCTTTATCAAATAAAGAGAACATTTATTATGTAGTTTTTCTCCTGGTCAGCTATGTGCCAGTGCCCATTAATTGCCCTACTCTGACTTATAAGGTTAAAAACTTGATATTTAGAGGGGTTTTCTCACTAAGAACATTTATTAACTATAGGGGATAAATGTAAGATTGCTGTGGGCCCCACTGATCACTAGAAGAGGGGTCCGTCGTTCCTCCTCACACTACAGTCGCAGTGGAAAGATTTTGAATGCAGTGGCGGTCACTCATGCACGCTGCTGCTCAATTTAATGTCTATGGGGCTGACCGAAATAGCCGAGCGCTGGACTTAAAGGGGTTGTCCAGGTTGGGGGCTTTTTTTATATATACTGATGACCTATCCACAGGATATTGCAGCTCTGATCCTATTCCCTGATTCACTGAATAGAAGTAGAGCCGCAGTACAGAGGCTATACAGTAGTCTGAGCCTTCTATTTCTGGCACCAACCCCTGCATAGCTTCCGGCGCCTGGAGGCAGCCGGTACAGCGGATCGATGAGGGGTCCATGTGTCAGACCCCCACCAATCATATACTGATTACCTATCCTGTGGATAGGTCTTCAGTATAAAAAACAGCTAAAGGGGTAGTCCAGGGTGGAGGTGGTCTCCGTCGGCCCCATAGACATTGAATGGAGTAGAACCGCACATGTACATCCTCCGCTCCATTCAAAATCCTTTTAATCAGAGGGAACCCCAGCGATCATAAACTTATCACCTATCCTGTGAATAGGTGATAAATGTGCTTAGTGGGAAAACCGATTTAAAAGGTCTTTTCCAGCCAATAAAAATTGATAGCCTATCCTCAGGATAGGCCATCAATAGCTGATGGGTCAGGGTCTGAGTCCCGGTAACCTCGCCGATCAGCTGTTTTGAAGGGGACACCGTGCTCGTACCAGTGCCGCTTCCCCTTCATTTCTTTTTGCTCACTGTGAATCGTCGACACGCATTTAGCGGCGATTCACAGGTATTGCAGCCTTTTTTTCCATTCACTTCAATGAGAGAAGGATGCAATACCTGTGAATCGCCGCTAAATGCGTGTCGACGATTCACAGTGAGCAAGAAGAAATGAAGGGGAAGCAGCGCTGGTACGAGCACTGCGGCCCCTTCAAAACAGCTGATCGGCGGAGGTACCGGGACCCGGACCCATCAGCAATTGAGGATAGGCCATCATTTTTTTTTTTATTGGCTGGAATACCCCTTTAAGGCACGGCCTGCATAGGAACAACAGAATATATATCCAAAATAAGAGCAAGCTAAAAATATCTGACTATATTTTGTACCTTGTCTCCCTGCTCCTGAGAAATGTCCAGATGCCTCTGACAGCAAGCAATGGCCTCATCATACTGACCAAGAATCTTCAGTGTATTCCCAAGATTCCCACTAGCTTTTGCCTCTCCAATACGATCTCCAATGGACCTGCAAGTAACACAAAAAAAAAAAAGACTACATTATACCAGTGACCCTGGAATAATGCAACAGGCTATTGCGACAATGCTGCAAAAAAAAAAAAAAAAAAAAGGTTACCCATAACAGAGGACCAGGAACATCTGGAAGAATGTTACAAATTACAAACTAATGAAACATGATGATCTATCTAATTTTGCAAATTCAAAAGAAAGTTTTTAATTATCACTGAATAATAGTACGGTTATATTTCTGATAGGACTGATAGGACTAAGCCTTCATGTTGTAGATCTATGGTAAAAATGTATGTCAACTTAGTCTATCAGTCAGAAAAGAATATCTACAGTTGGTCAGTACAAAGAGCAAATACTATGTAGAAATAATAGTAAATTGGCTAATACCTTCTTGTGGGTAAAATAAATCTAAAGGCCAGAACGTTCATGGCAAAGAAAAAAAAAATTCACGAAAAAAAAATGTCTCACCTAGCAAGTGTAAGGTCATGCTTGTGATATTCAAGAGCCTTCGAGTATTCCTTCAGATAGAAGTATGCATTGCCCAGCTGGCTGTAGATGGCACTAAGTGTCTTCAGATCCTCAGTTCCAACCTGGACAGCGGCTTCGAAGAAAGTAGCACCAACTTTGAAATCACCAGCTTTGCAAAGTCGTTCCCCTTCAAGTGCTAGCTCCAGACAGGAGGCCTCCATCCTGCAACACAGAGACATGATTGCTGAGTAAAGTTGATTTTCTTACAGATTTCAATTACATTTTTGCTATTTATATTAATACATTATACACTAATAAACACAAAATAAGTTTACCCTTCTGTTTGGGCTCCGCACTATTTGTCATGTTCTTTTTATTATGGGGACACATTTTCTCTGTATGTTTTTGTAAGTGTATTAAAACTAATAAAAAACCTTGAATTGGAAAAAAATAAAATAAACACAAAATACTCATCTCATGAGCAATAAACCGTTACAGCATGATCAGACCCTTGAGAGCGATCTTAAAGGGGAAACCATGCAAAATCATCACACACACACACACACACACACACACACACACTATCTATACAACTTCTATACCCACTTTTCTTTTACTAGAGATTACATTACTCTAAGCCAACAATCTCGCTATAGATCTTCTACGTTCTGGTAATCAGTTGATCAAAGTTCAGACTTTCCCAATGTGATCTTCTCACATGTATCTATGACACAACAGATCATTTTGACTAGATTTTCCAGATCACTTTTTGCATTGTAAGTGTCTAGGTTGTGCTTAGATATTCTATGGGATGTTTCTATGCACCAGCCTAAACAGCCACTTTGCCCCCTTTAAATATATATGAATATATCTGTGACCTAACCCAAAAAATATTACTTGGACATAAATAACATAAATCAATGCAGCCTAAAAAAAGAAAAGAAAAGAAAAGTCGTAAGAAAACAAAGCTTATCAGGCCCACAAGCTCACATGTACCCATCATGTCTGAGTTGTCACGTCTAATTTGGAGCTTGGAAGTAAATTTCCCAGCACATCTGGTACAAAACATATTTTCAAAAATAGTAAAGCAAACGAAACGAAAAAAAGACCCCTTTCTTTGATTTAGACAATGCGGTTTTGTTACCAATACAAGTAGATGTGTTTAATGGAATCAAGCATTTGCAGAAGTGAAAAAATTTGGAAAACAGAAAAGCGCCGGTGGGGCTCGCCAACCAGTCCTCACGTCAGCTGTGAATGCTGCTCTTTTTATCACAATAATCTTTGAAGTTCAGCTTTGATAAAACATGTTTAATGCCATGCCAAAAATAGAAAACAGCTATGGAGCTAATTCACATTGTAATCCCACATTTATATCTTCTGGTAAGTATGAACGGCATTAAAATCATTACAGCTGGATTGTGTCTAGGGAATCAATGGTCAGAAAATGACCAAATGTTTAAAGGGGTTTTCCAGTCCATAAAAATTTATGGCCTATTCTCTGGATAGGCCATCAATAGCTGATGGGTCGGTGTCCGACTCCCGGGACCCCCGTCGATCAGATGTATTGAAGGGGGTACTAGTGCTGCTTCCCCTTCATTTCTTCTTGCCCACTGTGAATCGTCGACACGGATGTAGCGGCGATTCACAGGTATTGCAGCCTTTTCTCATTAAATGTGAGAAGGCTGCAATACCTGTGAATCGCTGCTAAATCCGTGTCGATGATTCACAGTGGGCAAGAAGAAATGAAGGGGAAGCAGCGCTCGTATAAGCTCTGAACCCCCTTCAAAACAGCTGATCGGCAGGGGTCATGGGAGTCGGACCCCGACCCATCAGCTATTGATGGCCTATCCTGAGGATAGGTCATCAAATTTTAGGGACTGGAAAACCCCTTTGATTCAAGGTTTTTTGTTCATGAAAGTTTTTGCCAGTTTTTTTATTTTTCTTGTCACAATCTATACAAAAATAAATCCTAAAATACTGAAGTTTCACGCTGGCTACTGAGCCCTTACAAAAGGCTGACGCCTCCTGCATCACACCCTTGGCAATAGGCGAATGAGAGCTTAGCTCCTCACTCTCCCTGCACAGGTCACAAAGCATGACCACAACACTCCGGTTGAAGCCATTATATGGTTTTACGACTGAGGTTTCTTATGTCCATATGGCAGCTGTAAAGCAAATCTAAGAACTACTAAGCTCAGAGCAGCAGCTCAAGCAAAAAGGCTGCTTCTATAATCGGGTAGAGAAAATAGAATAAAAACATACAATCAGAAACTACAATCAGAATAGAAAAAAATAATGTGTTTTCAGCGTATAGTTTTAATTCCAAAATTTTACTTTATTTGAGTCGGGTCAAATTGTTGGGGCAATACTATCTAATCTCCATAATAAGGAAATGATCTTGGAGAAGGAAGAGATGAATATGTACTAAACAGAAGTCACATTGTGCTCTAAAAGTGAAGATCAGGTTTGGAGTCACATTAAAAGGATATGTACACGCCTATACACTCCTCTTTAGGATATCTAGGCTCCTATACAGTCCTATATGTTCCCATGGTAACAAACCACAAACAAACCCTGTGTAGTCTGATAATGCAGTCATATTGCTTTCCATCAGTCTCCTCTTACATACATGTAGTAGGAAAGCAAGAAGTATGGGACAGATGGAAAGCAACGGGACTGCAGGATCAAACTATACCACAGGTTTGTTTATAGTTTGTAACTATGGAGATACAGGTCTGCATAGGAGCTGTGAATACAAAACGATTAGAATTCTTTAATGAGGACTATTGGCGAAGTTGATAAATTTTTTCATTTTCGATGAATTAGAAGAAAATTGGTTGTGAAGGTGTACAGAAGCGTTTAATATTGCAATTATAACCAATTCTCCAATTTAGTGTTATCTAATCTGTTTAAAAGCAGAAGTAAATATGTTTATTGTTCTATTTATAGCAGCCTGTATTCAGTAAAGTGACAACAGACAATTATCTATGATCGGTTCAGATCATTTATGATTATCTGTGATATTTGAAATCTTGGTGTGTATGTGTGGTCTAGAGAAATTCCAGAACCAAAGTGGCTTATGCAATTAAACTAATTAATGCCATTTCTACCGAGGCACAAATGCTTAACTTTCCCAGGTTGTAGAATCCTGCTAACTTTGATATCTAACTCAGGCCTCATTCAGACAGCCATAATGTGGGCGCATTTTAGCATCCATTTACGGTCGCAAGTTCCGAGCCAAGTGAACCAATTGCAATTACTATAGAACCTTATGGTTTACTCAGTTCCATCACCTGAACATCCGGGGTCCAGGTCATCTGGCCATAATACGGACAGTAAAATGCACCCGCATTACAGCTGTGTGAATAAGGCCTTAGGGTTCACACACACTACATAGTACAATTCAATGTGCACACACCTTATACGGCAGAGAAAGTAGCGCGTTATGGGTCTGCAGGAGGGCCCAAGGAGAATATTGCGGTAATTAGACATGCCGCAATTATTAATTACAATTATTATTATTGTTTTGGACAGAATCTGTATAAATCTAAATGTATTCACATCTTAGACATTTCAGGCATATCTACAGGATATACTACGAATGTCTGATACATGAATGTCCCAGTACAGAGGTGGCCAGGAGTACGGAAATAACCAAGCTCACTTTGCTACGCTGTTTTCGTAACTCCCATAGAGGTGAATGAAGTTATGTAGCATAGCGTGCTCGGCTGTTTCCGGCCACTTCTCCACTGTGTCTCTGACTCACAAAGTGGGGACAGTGGTCCCATGTTCTCGAGATGCAGATCCCAGCTCTGCACCTATCAGACATTTCTGATATATCGTGTGGATATACCATAAATATCTAAGATGAGAAAACCCCTTTATAAAAAAAAAATTAATTATAGTTTGGACAATTGACAAGGAATAATAAAACATTATTGCCATTAAAAACGAAGTAATTACTAAAACAAAGATTTGCATAGAAGACTGCAGTGCTGCCATGATGGGTGTTACTACAAAGTATTAATGGGATAATAGGAAAACCATCATAGGTAACATCAGCTGGTGACTCTTCCAGATCCAAAATTTTCTATTTTTTGCCTAGGCCAGACTATGTCATTAGTATAAACGCTTTAAAGCAGTGGAATCCAACCTGTTACTCTCAAACTTTGGCAAAACCACAACTCCCAGCATCTTAGTGCATGTGGTTTTCATTACTGAAATCGCTCCTAGAACTGCTTCTTTGGAAAATCGTAATCTCACACGTAGACTATTTAGTCGGGGCAAAAACAAACGCAGCAAAACCGCAAGAAACAGGGCGTAACAGATCTCTAGCATATTTATGTAATATCTGGATGCGCAGTTTTTCTAGAGCAAAATGCCAAATGTGAACTTATATTGCCAGTATTCAACCGTTAATGAGCTGCCGATCCAACAGAGGTAATATATACGGTGCCAAAAGCTAGTCTAGGCCAGGCAAGACTATTAACGTTGCGTTTTCCCCCCTTTTAGCTAATGTGTTAATGCCTTGCCGCCAATAAACCCGCACTTTGTAAGACCAGACTGTGTGATTGAGCACCTAGGATGCCTGGGACATTACTCCAAGACTCATTTATAACCCACAATCCTGAGAACATGGACATGCAGAGACTCAAGAAGACAATGTTCTGTAAGGTGCATTATTGTAACCGTGATCTTATAAACTCCTGAACCAGAGACCACAGCTGTACACTGTTATCAGCTCTGCATGACATTGTGCATGGGTCAAGGAGGAATTTTCATAAATTTGCATAAAATTATTACATTCCTGTTTTGTGGCTAGCCACCAAAATGACTGATTAAACCTATGAAACAGCTTGATTAAACGTGGCATGGGAATTCCGCAGATGAATAGATGCCAGCACACACACATTACTGACAGTGAAAGCACAGTGCCCTCCCACACAATACTGCCAGAAGAGTGCCAAGCCATACACAATACTGAAAGTGACTACAGAGTGCCCTCCCATAAACAATACTGCAAGAAGAGTGGCCTCACAAACAATACTGCCAGAAGAGTGCCCTCCTATAAACAATACTGCAAGAGTGGCCTCACATAAACAATACTGCCAGAAGAGTGCCCTCCTTTAAACAATACTCCCAGAAGAGTGCCCTCCCATAAACATTACTGCCAGAAGAGTGCCCTCCCATGAACATTACTGCCAGAAGAGTGCCCTCCTATAAACAATACTGCCAGAAGAGTGCCCTCCTATAAACAATACTGCCAGAAGAGTGCCCTCCTATAAACAATACTGCCAGAAGAGTGCCCTCCTATAAACAATAGTCCCAGAAGAATGCCCTCCCATAAAACAATACTCCCAGAAGAGTGCCCTCCTATAAACAATAGTCCCAGAAGAGTGCCCTCCCATAAAACAATACTCCCAGAAGAGTGCCCTCCTATAAACAATACTCCCAGAAGAGTGCCCTCCTATAAACAATACTGCCAGAAGAGTGCCCTCCTATAAACAATACTGCCAGAAGAGTGCCCTCCCATGAACAATACGGACAGTGACAGCAGAGTGCCCTCTCAAACAATAGTGCCAGCAGCGTGCCCTTCATAAACAGTACACTCAACAGAAAGCCCCTAATAAACAATTCTGCCCCCTCCCTGCCTCTAGTAGTCATGAACGCAAACTCACTACATACACGTCTACAGCTCTCATTGAAGTCAATGCGAGCAATACAAATACATATTCAGCATGTTCCCCCTAGTGGCGACTGCCAGCAGAATTTTGCGGGAGACTTCCATGCTCTGCCGGTTACAGCGCTGGATACATCTGCTCTGTATCCAGGATACAAAGCAGCTGTATCTCAAAAAGTATAAATATTTTTAAATAAAAAGTATTTAGAAAGTTGCACCAAACACACAGATAAACATATTTATTAAAAAATCAAAACAAAACAGATTTCATAGGTGCACATGGCCTTACATTCTGTAAACACTGCAGGTGATATTCTTTGTTACGGCCTTTTCACATCAGCGTTGGCTTTCGGTTCCGGGGTTCCGTCTGGTCAACCCCGCCATGGAAAGTCAAACTGAAACCACAGCTTCTGTTTCAGTCACCATTGATATCAATGGTGACGGAAACATTGCTAATGGTTTCTGTTAATCACCATTCTTGCAGGTTTCCGTTGTCTGACGGAATGAATAGCGCAGTCGACTCCACTATTGATTCCGTCAGAAAAACGGAAACCTGCCGGAAAGGTCACAAACGGAAACCATTAGCAATGTTTCCGTCACCATTGATATCAATGGTGATGGAAACGGAAGCTGTGGTTTCAGTTTGACTTTCCGTTGCGGGGTTCACCCGATGGAAACCTCTGACGGAACCCCGGAACGGAAAGCGAACACTGATGTGAACAGGCCCTTATATCTGACAACCATACTCGGTTATAAATACAAGACAACACAATCATTCATTCAGGTAAAATGTATTTTTCTCCTTTTTCACTCCACACCGGCGTGTGGAAACAAGAGAGCGCTACACATCCGTATTCCACAGAGTATCTCTCACTGTTGTCATGGTTACTTCTCAGAAAGAAAGAGAAAAACAATAGATCCAATCACAGTGTTTATTTGTACTTGAACGGACTCTCGAGCCGCATTCGTGTTCTCCTTGTATGATCTCTTTAGGGCTAATCCTTTTCAGTTGTTGCTAGGACAGGAAGAGATCAAATATCAAACCGGTTAATCCACTTAAATATATTTCTCTCCCATTATTCGAGTCCTTACAGCCAGTTTGGATGACAAGATGCTGCCGATAAATAAATTCCATGATATAATGTTAAAAGTGTCACTATAAACGGCCATGTACATTTTTGCAACTTTTCAAATTGTCAAGAAAATTCTACAGTTTTGCGTATACAGCTCCTATGTAGACCTATGTGTCTCCATGGTTATAGACTACACCTAAACAATCGTTTAGTCTGATCAAAAGCATACATATCATAGAGGCAGCCCATTGTGGCTGCTATGGGGCCCTATAGTACAAGCTGCCCAGTCTTGGTCGGTCCCACCACCTTTGCGATCAGGTTTCGAGAACCTATGCAGGACTCGTGAGGAAACGCATGGTTAGCAAACAAAAGGGGTGGGGAATTGGCCGATGGGTTGTGAAAAGAGGGTGCAAGAGAAATCAAAACGCATAACCCTTCTGTCCTGGGAGGCAAAACCCAGCACCATAACGTGGAAGGCCTGGTTAGATATCGGCTATTGGGCCGCCTCTCTTCTGTGCATCACTGTCACGGAGCCTGATCCTGCAGTTCACTCCCTCTGATGCCTCTATCTAACCTACATAAGGCAGAGGAAGATCTCTTAGGATCATTAGACATGTGTAATGACGGGGTAGGGAGACCGACAGGTGAGCCCTAATCTACCCACCACTCAGTCCCTGCCTACTTGCAACAGCCCGTCCTAGGCGACGGCGTACAACTGGGTGGCGGTCCCTACGCTCAATAAGTGCACGACAGACAAACAGACAAGGGTACACAGAAGCTAAGGGAAATGGGGCAGTTGCCCACGGCAACACAGTGAGCAACAAGAGTAGTGAACGAGCCGAGTCAAACCAGGAGTGCACGAGGTACAAATCGCAGAGCAGGAGAGTAGTCAGTAAAACCAGGGCCAAAAATGAAGCAAGGTCAATAATCATAGCAGGAGAAGCAGAGCCAGGAAACAGAAAAGAATCACAGGCAAAGGAGGAGCAGGAAATGCAGGTATAAATAGACCGAGGGCGGAAGCTAGCTCCATCTGGCCAGGCTGTGATAGGCTCTCCCACTCCTCAGCCTCCCAGCCTGACTGGTAGAAGATCGTGTCACTCTCTCAGACTTAGGAGCAGGTGCAGACCGATTACCCACGGGCGTCGACACAGAAGCTGTGTCTGGCAGAACCTTTACAACATGTGTCAGTGTATAGGGGCATGCCTTTTGAAAAGGAAAATGGTACAGCCCAGTTGTTAATTTATTCATACAGTTCCAGGAGGAATAACAGAGGAACCGCACGAGAGAGTTCTAAGAACAGATGCCCCAGAATTGTTATTTCATGAGGAATGCAAGGTTTAACTAAAACAATCATGTCAGGAGAGATGACACGTCCCTTTTAATAGCACTGTCTGAGAAGAAAGGTAGATATTAGAATTCCATCCGAAGTCTCTTTAAAGGATTGTTATTTTTCTAGTAAATCAGACGATGTGACACTGCGTTTGTGCTTAGCCAGCGTATGGCGGCAAATATGCTGACACAGACGATCAGCAACACAAAGCACTTTTGTTATTTTCTTGCTGCAGCAGAAAGATCTTGTTACCAGGGATGTTATCATGGGCAGATTGCAGACAATGTGGTCATGTCTGAAGGCACAGGACAAGGATAATACCACAGCGACATATTAAGCCTGGCATCTAAATGGGCCAGCAAGCCCCTGCACAGCATCGCTTGCAAACATCTGGACCCATTCACACATCAATGGACCCACATATGAAGATAAAGAGCACAGATCAGTAGATCAGAGCTGATACTGAATTGATTGGCTGTGTCTCACACCAGCCGGCCCAATTTTATTCTTGCTATGTGGCCCCCTCCACTCCAACTTCTCTACAGTGTTTGCAGAGCTTTACTTTTAAATGCCCCTTTGGCAAATACCCATAGTGCTGCACTGTGTTCTTGTATATTAATCTAATAGATATCAACGCTCAACCAGCTAATCTCATAGTTTGGAGCCATTTTGATGATTATATTAGGAAATGCACAAATATGCAACACTGACTCAGATGTCAACAACTTGTATTCGCTTTAAATTGACAGAATACTAGAAGAATGTTACTGAAATATAATAGGGTTGTTACGTATCATATTGGCAAGTTGTGCAGTTTCTGCCCTTTTGCAACAAAACACTAGTATTAGTTATTTGACAGAGTGTGTAAAGCATCTGCCAGACAACTTCTGTGTCGACGCCCGTGGTTAATCAGTCTGCATCTGCTCCTCGGTCTGATAGAGTGACTCGATCTGCTACCACTCAAGCTGGGAGTCTGAGGAGTGGGAGAACCTATCGCAGCCTGGCCAGACAGAGCTAGCTCCCGCCCTCTGTCTATTTATACCTTCATTTCCTGCTCTTTCTTTGCCTGTGATTCTGTCTGGTTTCCTGGCTCTGCTGTTCCTGCTAGTACTATTGACCTCTGCTTCAAATTGACCCTGGCTTTACGGACTACCCTCCTGCTCTGCGTTTGGTACCTCGTACACTCCTGGTTTGACTCGGCTCGTTCACTACTCTTGTTGCTCACGGTGTTGCCGTGGGCAACGACCCCATTTCCCTTAGCTTCTGTGTACCCTTGTCTGTTTGTCTGTCGTGCACTTATTGAGCGTAGGGAACGTTGCCCAGTTGTACGCCGTCGCCTAGGACGGGCCGTGCAAGTAGGCAGGGACTGAGTGGCGGGTAGATTAGGGCTCACCTGTTGTCTCCCTAACCCGACATTACAGAGAGGTTCCCAAAATGTTAAATCAAGCCTAATCCTCCCGGATGTATTCAGAATCTTTTTTAGAGGGGTCCCGACAACAAGACTAATATAAATCTATAGGTCCATGCTGTACCTCCATTTCACTCAGAAGCACATAGAGGTTTTTTCTAAAGGATTTTTTTTAGGAAGCACCATATGGCAGCATACTTTGCTGCAGTATTTTGCGGTGTTTTTGTAGTTTTATTTTTGCAGCTAAAAGACTGCAAAGGCTGGATATTACATGTATGTAAATGTGATTTGAAAAACTCAAATTTTTGCACTTGGAGAAGTTTTTTATTTAATTGGTACCCATTGTTTAAATATATCTTTAGGGGTCCATATGTAGAGACCCCAACCAATCTCTACAACGAAGGGGTAGAGGTTTTCTGTTGAGCACTGTGCACCTTAGTTTCCCACCGACAATTTCCTCCTCAAGAATACGTCGGTTAGTGGTGTAAAGCTTATACTTTCTAAAGCCCATCAATAGCCCTTTAAAACAAGTCGAAAAATGCAGGAGGGAACCTAAGGGGTAAATCTGCCCCTATCTTCTCGCAATCAATATGGGTCTCAGCACCGAAAGCTCTACTAAAGTAAACTTCTGACATGTCTCCGTTAAACAATTAGTACAAAAGTACTTCTTGCTACTTTTTTTGTAATCCGCAGTATGCCCTATATATGTTGCTGGTTTTTTTTAGAACTGCTTCTTTAACAGAAAACCAAGACTGTCAAACTGCATAACTAGTAATTCCTATAACTGGATAAATAAGCAGAATAATGGCACCATTTATAGAAACCTGTATTGCACCGGCAGAATCCACATTGCTGTAGATGCTTTTAAAGGGAGATATTCTAAAAACACTTTACTATTACTAGTTATATAGATCTATTATGTCATTATTAAACTGGTTGCAAATCGGAGATTCACTTTAAATATGAATTACTAATATAACATAACCTCTATAGAAAATAATCGGTTACAAGCTGAAACTATAATCAAATCACTTAATGGAAAGAGCTCACTGGGCTTCTTTCTTTAACTGGCCATACACATGACAGCAGTATGGCGATATTCGACCAATCGTTCATCCGATGAATATACGTTAAATTGACGTCCCCATACACAGTTCAGATTATGTAAGTCATCATAGTCCTGTGCCCATCGACGTATGATGAGATAAGAAAATTACCCGCCGATGTATGGTTGGAACTGACAAATCCTCCTAATCTCCTCTTTCGTAGGTTGTCATTTGCAGAAGGATTGTTCATGGTCGCACTAGTGACCCATACACATTCAACTTCTTTCAATACTCGGATGAAAATTTCCAACACGGCCGACCATCAGGCAATTGTAAGGATCGTGCACTTAAAATTCTAACTAATCGGAGAATATGGTTGAAATGTCCCACTTTCATTGAATGTGTATGGCCACCTTTTTGTTAGTAGGGTCCCCTGAAAATAAGCTGATCAAGTGATTTTCTGCTGCCGAGACCCCCAACGATCATTTGTAATTGTCAGGGAAACTTGGCAGCAATTGTTCAATTCCGCTACAGTGCCACCAAAGGAGAAATGGAGCATTACACCTCTGAAAAGTAATGTGATGTCTTTGTAGTGCACAGACGTGCTGGATCCTTCAGAGGGAAAAACTCTTGAGAGTTATAATCCGCAAGAGAAAATTGATGGAGGTCCTAAATGAGTAATTACTGGTAGATGCCATAAATGTGGTTAATTGTAAAACTGCGTAAAAAAAACTGTAAAAATTAATATATGTCTAGTACCAAAAATGTATAAAACCATTATATAACATCACAGTTAAAACATAAAAGCCTGTACAGTATTCAGAAGAGATGAACAGATCAACAGAAGGATGTTGTGGTTCTCCAGAGAAAACTGCACATATGAACTGATTACTCTTATGACTAATACACTAGGAAAGTGATGAAGTGATTTATCTACGTGAGAAATGATAATGGAACAATTATATATTATATTACAATGTGGCAAAGCAGAGGTAACATGAAGAGCTGGATAAGTGCTTCCATTTAAACCAGTGGATACATTTTGTAGAAATTGCAAATTTGCAATCACGCTGAAGCGTAATATAGCAGTGCCCCTCTCATCACCTATTAAGATGCCACAGACATGAGACATTCATTGGAAGATCCTGCAAACTTTGTGCCTTGCCTTTATTTTGCACTCTTACGGCCATGTGAGGCGTCTAAAACGGCATTCCCAATCACAATATAATAAAGCAAAAAAAAATAGCAGTACAATAATAGGAGTAGTAGGCCACTAGCAATATAACTGGAATAATTATCCCTGAGTGGTTTTCGCAAGAACCCTTTCAATATTGTACAGTACAAACACTAATGCTGCCAATACAGTGCCCATATTGGTTGTCACCCCTTTTCACAGTCACTAAATGGCATGTAAATCTGTATGGTTAAGGGCATGACCACACGTGGCGGATTTCCTCCGCAACTGTCCGCATCAATGCCGCACAGAATCTGCGTTGCAGATTCTGCTGCGGATCTGCACAAAATGTGCAGTACATTGATGCGGACTAGCTGCTGCGGACTGTGGGAAAAGTGCTTCCCTTCTCCCTATCAGTGCAGGATAGAGAGAAGGGACAGCACTTTCCCTAGTGAAAGTAAACGATTTTCATACTTACCGGCCGTTGTCTTGGTGACGCATCCCTCTTTCGGCATCCAGCCCGACCTCCCTGGATGACGCGCCAGTCCATGTGACCGCTGCAGCCTGTGCTTGGCCTGTGATTGGCTGCAGCCGTCACTTAGACTGAAACGTCATCCTGGGAGGCCGGACTGGAGACAGACGCAGGGAGTTCTCGGTAAGTATGAACTTATATGTTTTTTTACAGATACATGTATATTGAGATCGGTAGTCACTGTCCCGGGTGCAGAAACAGTTACTGCCGATCGCTTAACTCTTTCAGCACCCTGGACAGTGACTATTTACAGACGTCTCCTAGCAACGCTCCCGTCATTACGGGAGCCCCATTGACTTCTTCAGTCTGGCTGTAGACCTAGAAATACATAGGTCCAGCCAGAATGAAAAAATGTCATGGTAGTAAAACCAATACGCTCCGCAGCACACATAAGATCTGCGGACTTCATTGCGGAATTTTGACTCTCCATTGAAGTCAATGGAGAAATTCCGCCATGAGTCCGCCACTGCTCCGCAACAGACAGAGCATGCTGCGGACACCAAATTCCGCTCCGCAGCCTATGCTCCGCAGCGGAATTTTACGCCTCGTCTAAACGAACACTGCTAAATTAAAGTGTAAGTCAATGGACAAACGGCACCGCTGCGGATTAACGCTGCGGAGTGTCCGCAGCGGAATTTAAGTGAAATTCCGCCACGTGTGAACCCGCCCTTACGCAAAGTTCCTCTCCTCCACTCCTGCCATATTGCAAAGGCTCTGACAGCTTTAGCATTATATTTATGAAGCAGATAGATCAGGATGAACATAGCTATAATTCCCGTACAGATAGGGGGTTAGTAAAGTACATAGAATTAACTCTCTCTCTCTAACTCGAGTAGAAACTTGGCCACTGGCCTCTGTGATTCAATGGGTAACTTCGGTGTTAAAATAGAACAGAACAAAGTCACTAACTCCTTACAGACATATACTCGCAGAACGAAAATTTCCCAGTATGATACTGGTTTGCTGACCCCACAGTCTTATGTAGTATCTCACCTCTTCTTTTGCATACTCCTGGTTTTCTGCACATATAGCCAAAGCTCCAAGGCCAAAGGAAGTAAGAGTACTCTTGGACGGGGTCCGCAGTAAACAATCCGGCACACCGCCTTCTCACCAAGGCTCAAGCTGGATCCGCCACCTTCTATGTTCGATTCAGACATTTTGGTAAATCACAAAATCCAGTGTTTGTTTGGAGCCCAGAGAAGGGAGTTTTCCTAATTTCTTCATCAGCCCTTTGCAGGATGCACTGGCTGCTGAGCTATGGTCCTATTAATGTACATGACATTTCTGCCAAAAAGAACTCTAAATAAAAAAAAAACATGTGATGATTGATCAGCATGGACTCTGCCCACGTCTCTCTTAGCAGGTGCGCAGGAAGTCTGCCCCCAAGTTCATTGCCGGCATGAATACACTTTCCCTCATTAACTTGTGGGATGGCAAACAGCACGATTAAGGGACAGATAAAGTCTCTATGTCCAGAATGTTTTCATTTCTTACAGAGCAGCTATTTTCTTCTACGACGGGCTTTTCTTTCACCAACCAGCTGGGCCTCACTTCAAAGTATTCCAACCCCGTCACAAATTTGTGTTGATCCTCTGTGGCACCCTCCACCTCAGCTGTCAGAAGAAATATGCTGCCCTCGCCGAAGCTTCCTATGGCTGTTCGTTCCAGTTTACTATTGACAGCTGATGGGGCTTAGTATTTTCCCAAGGCAAGGTTGTTGCTACCAGCTCCACTTTCTAGAAAACTCCAGTCTCCTTCAGACTTCTCAAAATTACTTTTTACCCCCTTCTCCCTTCAACCAGAGACTTTTTCATAAAGTCACTAGGACCTGCCTTACCTAACCCAGAGGTGGACAGACGTAGCCGGTCACCCCCAACAAACTGGGCTCATCTAGCTGTAAAGAACAGAATCCGCTCTGATCCTGCAAATCTCCGATATCAGTGCAATGACAAAGAGGATCTGTGCAAGGCTGACCATATGTTGTTATTAAAAGAGCCAACCTCACTCATCACAAAACCATCTAGAACGATGGGTCACATAATCAAACCGGCCGAGCCCTCTGTGACTTTCACACGCTGGGATTGTGGAGTTTTCAGCAGCGATGTATCCTGAATTCTGGACTGATTTCTATCAGCAGTGTCTTCACAGTCATATATAAAATGCACAGCTTCACATGCTATTGAATATTTGCCTCCCTGTATAGAAGTGACAATGGGTTTTCTGAGCCTTAAAGTGAATCTCCACCTTTTTTTAGGTGCTCATTCCCTTCCATATATATCTTTATAGAGGTTTGCGCTGATAAGTATTCGGATACGGAGCTCCAAATCCCCTACATAGTGTTAAATAACATTCTGTCTACTTGCAGCCATCACTAGGGGGAGCTTTAGAGCTTATTGCATACTGGTTATACATAATACCAGTATGCGGTAAACTTCCCCTAGTGACGGCAGCTCTATGACTATGCAGGGGATTTGGAGTTCCGTATCAAAAACTATTAGCAATATTAGACAAAAACAAAATTGGGTTTTTATACTTTACATTCACTTTATACTTTCTAGGGTCTTGTCGGTTCCAGTGGGGTAGGAGTCGCAACGGTCGCAGTTGCGAACGGGCCCCTAAGCCTGGGTGCCCACAGGCCCCTGTTGCCACACAGCGCTGACCGCTTTGGTCCCGGTTCCAACGGTATCTGCGTCCTCAGGATGCAGATACAGTTGAATTCAACTCTGAAGCAAGGAGCGGATTGTTCCCTGCTCCAGCATTCACTGTGCCGTGAGCGGCTCGGGGTAGAAATGCGTGATGCAGTGATGTCATCATGCCTGTCTTCACCGAGTCACTCATAGCACAGGCCAAAGGAGAAGGATCCTCCACTCATCGTGGGAATGGGTATAGGTAAGTAATTATTTTTCTATTAGGCACACATGGGGCATTATACTGGGTATGGGAGGGGGGCTGATATGGTGGCAGCTATAGGAGCATTATACTGTATGGGGTAGCTATGGGGGGTATTATACTGTGTGGGAGCATTATACTTTATGGGGGCATTATACTGTATGGGGGCATTACACTGCGTGGAGGGCAGTTATGGGGGGAAATATGCTGTGTGGGGGAAGCAATGGGGAGCATTATAATGTGGTGGCAGCTATGGAGGGCATTATACTATGTGGGGGCAGTTGTGGGGGCATTATACTGTGTGGGGCAGCTATGGGGGGGCATTATACTGTGGAAGCAGCTATGGGGACATTATACTGTGGGGGCATCCATGAGGACAGTTGGCCATGGCGGCTGGGCATAGGCACGCGCAGAGGTCTGGCGGTGTCGGGGAGGAGTAGGGGAGCCCAAGCTGAACTCCTGCACCAGGGACCATGAAACTCACTGGTAGTTCTAAGAGAGCCTGCAAGACGAAAGTCAAGAATAAAATGTTAAAAAAAAAAAAAAAAAAGTCAACCATTATTACTTCTTTTTTTCTCAGCTTAGTGTTTTGCATTTGGTCTTGTGAAATTACTTGCAGTTTTCTGCTAGAAGCGAGTGCTGGGTTATCAGACATTTTGAATTGGAGGAATTTCACAATTTGCACACGTTCATATTTTTTTTAATCTTCTTTAGTAATCTCTTTTTTGTTAATTAGTCTTAGAAAAAAAAGTTACATTTTCATGGCTTTTACATAAATATCGCTGATTCAGATAGGCAGACAGTAAGGTAAAGATACATGGGATATATTCATATGTCTGTTCTGATGAGTAGCATGTAAACCAGGGATAAGGGAGCAGCAGCAGCAACAACAAAAAAAAAATCTGTCAGAACAGCAGCCATTGTTCCAGCCACAGTTGAGAGGGGTGAACACGGTCTTTTTATATAAGCCATGTTATCGTGCCCACTTCAGCAGGAAATTACATACCCATTATGAAAGTCATTATATTTAATTGTAGGTGTAATTATATAATCAGACTCTTCAGGAGGTCAAAGAAAGAGATAACATAAGAGGTACATCAGGGACAGAGGAAAGGCATCCGGCTTACTCACACCACAGCTGTGCAAACCTCTGATCCAGTAACACCAACACAAATCACTTAAAGTGAATCTACACTTTAACACCATGTTGTATTTAGGTCCAACATGATCTGCTGATTTATTTCTTAATATAGCTGAATAGTGACTAGAGCTCCGTTTATCTGGTACGGAGCTCCAAATCTCCTGCTTAGCCAGAGTTAAATGATAAAATCCTGACTGCCTGCAGCCACCACTAGGGGGAGCTTACAGCGTTATTATTGAATTCGATGTGTAAATTGTATGCATTGTGGCGACTGCAAGCAGACAGAATTTTATTGACATGTCTATGCTGGAGGTTTACAGCTCTAAAAAAGGAGCACCGACTGCCATAAAGATAAAATAAATTCATCCACACCTATATAGATAATAAAAAAAAAAAAAGTTACAATCGCTAAATATCTTTCAAAGGTGGACATTCACTTTAAAGGAAAATGTCCAGTTCAGAAAACCCATTTTCAATACGCTACTAAGGTATTCTGAATAAATTGAGGGGAAAGGGGGTTGGTCCTCAACTCTTGGCCATAGTGGAGAGTGGTTATGAAGAGTGCCTCTCGTTCTGGAGGATCTGTCCTGTATTACACAGAAAACTCATTGATTTGAATGGATACTGTGTAATTCTTAGTTTTCCCTGTGGTGGTGCTGCAGTGAAATTGAACATTTACTGCCAGCTTTCCCCACAGATTACTGCTGATTGCTGGGGGCCACAGGAAGAGGAACTTCTAACAAGTAGAGAGTGTCCAAAGTGGTAACCCCCTATAGAGAGATTCTGGTACAAATGCAGACTTAAAAATCTGCCTCATCAGTATCCACTTCTCTACCCCCATTCTACAATCTGATGTGTTTTGATATTTTCTACAATTGGGACCTTGTCAGGAGAAACGCTTATTATAATAAGAGGAAACATTGTACACATGCATTACCACACTTGGACAATATTGAAATAAATGCTAAAACAATGCTAAAATATTTACAAGAAATGTCTGGAGCAGATTTCCAACTGTTGGGACTGAACTATGAAGTTGTTTTCTTTAAAAGATACCGATAGCTGTAGTTAGAGAGGCAATAACTTCAATCCCTGAATAAAATTTGCTCATGTAAACCAACATAAGTATTCTGGGTGGAGACGATGATGATGAGAGAAACAAAAACAAATGCATTTAGTTCACCCATCTCTCGATTGAGTCAGGTTTTTGTGGTAACCTGCTGAGGATCAGATTGTTTAAGAGGATTTTCCTTGGGAAGCAGTAAAGCATGGTATTAAACTATGAAGCACATTCAGTATCTTTACCATCGTGTGGAGACCATATAGAATTCTCCACTGGCTTTTATATAATATATGACAAGGTATATCCTGTGTCATAACAATGCATACATATGAGTGCAAGGGGTTAGGGATTTAGACAAAGTGTAGTGCTGCGCTGATATACTATCCATATCTGCGTAATCTCCACCTTTTAACTCCATCATTTTAGGTCCATTATTCTGAGAGGATTAATTTCAAAATATATCTTTATAATAGTCAAATCTCTGTCCTGACACAGAGCTCCCAATACCCGGCATAGACAGTTTTGGCTGCCTGCAGCCACCACTAGGGGGAGCTAATTCATTTGATGGTATCACAGTTACACGCTCTATGAAGTGACAACAGATTTTCTGAGACTTAGAGAACCTATCAGCAGCTTGGGGGTCTTAAAACTGCTGACATCGTGATAAAGGGGAGGAGAAGGGCTTTTCAAACTTAATGCAAGTTGCATGACTGAGAAAATAATTAATTCCCCCGACACGCCGATCGCAAGTGCCGCTGAGGCGGCAAATGATGTGCAAGCCCCTCCCCTCTGTGTGTCGCCTCTAGAGGTCTTTTAATGGGCCGCTAAAGCTGTCACTCAAAGCAGAGAGCAGCACTTGCGAACGCCGCGATGAGGTAATCAAATGCCGTATTATTGGTCATGCAACTTGAACGACTGATAAATAAGTTATGTTTAAAATGCCCTTCCCTATATTAACTTTTTTGAACGCTGTACTCGGCTATCTCTGGTGCTCCCATAGAAAATGAATGGAGCAGCAGTGCGCATGAGCGACCTGGCGCTCTGTTCAAACGAGAGGTTGGGGGGTCCCCGTTCTCGTAAACGGTGGGAGTCCCAGCTGTTGGGAACCCACCGATCAAGTTACCCCCTACCCTACGGATAGTGAGAACCTTGTTGTAACCGGAATACCCTTTTAAACTCAATAATAAAACAGTATGCAGTAAACTTATAAATTCCCCCCTAGTAGTAGCTGAAGGGAGACACAACTTTATCAATTAAGTCTATAGTTACAAAGGGCAAAAGAAGATGTGCGTCAGATAACAGAGGTCCGAGCGCTATTAACATATATCAGCACAGGAATTGAAACACATTTACATTAACTAAACAAAATTGTGCTCATAAGTGGAAATTAACTTTAAAACAAAAAGAAAAAAAAAAGATTTTAATAGCCATTATGTATTCCACAAAAAACTACAAAATATCAAAAAATAAAAAAATGGTACAAGTTTGATTCATAAAAAAAATATGCAGGACAAATAGAAATAAAATCAGGCGATATCCACCGATCAAAACACAGCAGAGAAACCAGGAAGCAGCGGCAGCGTATATGCAGGAGGCCAATATAAACACAGACTTGTTTTCCTTCTGTCATTAAATATCACTAAGGCAAATTTTATTTGTTAGGAATAGACTGGCAGCTAATACCCATCTGATGGCAACAAAGACTTCCTTCCTTCCTCCGTGCAAGCAAATTAAAGAATCAGCTTGTAAGAGGAGTCTGCCCAGCGCCTTGGACATTAAAACCGCTTCCCCCCAGGAAACGCAACAACAAGCTCATCCCTGCCATAGGAACGGCAATACAAGCGCTGAGCGCTCCTCTGAACCGATGGAATAAGGCGTCTAGATAAAATGTAAGATGAAATAGCAGATGTAGATGAATGTAGATAAAATAGCAACATCGAAATTTATTCACCAATAAATAGAAGTCTTTGAATTGTCCTCTCCCATAAATGTCTAGTCATTTCTTATAATTGGTTGTGGAAATCCTGGATGACAACAAATTACGGTCCCCAAAAGGGAAGAAGAGAAGGGTCACCTAACTTTCCTAGAGTCCTGAGTGGCAAATCTATTTAGTTATACAGGGATAAATCTCCACATATTAAACACACCAAATCAGGAGCCTGAGGAGTCAAAGAGAAGAAACAATATTCATATGAAGAAGAACGAGATAGTCACTGCCACTATAATTTCATGGAGATTCAGACACTGAGGACTAATAGAAGAACCGCACAATCATAGATCACGCCAAAGGAAAAGAAAATATCTGCGGCACTCACTGTTCTTTCTTCAGTCCTTTAGATGATAATCACCTTTTGTGATACAATATTGACAGGCTTAGACCAAATCCTCAGATCCCTTAGCAATATTGTAGCGCAAAAGCTGAAGAAAAATCAGTGAGTGCCGCCGTTCGTTTTAGTTTGGGACAATATTCATATGGTCACAAGAAGTAGATACATTTTCTATTATGTAGATATTATGCGGTTTACTACATCTAAAACTATATTTAGTTTTGTATCAAAGAGGACAGTGAAAAAAACAACAAAAAAACAACAAGAGAGTGATGAATTACATGGCCATGTAATAGTACATTTCTCCTATGGTGGTGGTTTCGGGGGAAATGTCTGATCAGCCGCGGTTTACCCCTCAACAGCTGACGGTCAGAGACGCGGAACATGCGGAGATCAGCTGTTTGCTTCTCCAGCTTTGTTAAAAAGATGTCTTCTGTGTTCCAGGTTGTCAGCTCCAGTGATTTTTACAGACATTGAAAAAAGCTAAAGTAGTACCCTGCCAGAACCTTCCTCCTCGATGACTTCAACATGTAATTGCAGCTTCCTGAACTGCTTGCAGGCTGGAGAGGGTGCTGGTTATTTCTGCTTAGTATAGCGGGGGCAGACATATCATTGGTGCAACCTGTGCAGCTGCACAGGAGCCCGGTAGGTAAGGGGCCACTGTCAACTTATAGCAACCTTCTTCTGTCTGTTAGAGTGCATGTAAATGCCTGAGATGATGAATTTAATGGCTAACAGTTACTGATGGATTTTAAGAGACACAAGGGGTGATTTATGATAGAATATTGGAGCGAAAGGTGCCCATATACTGTTCTTGTACTGGGGCCCTCAGCTGTCTGTGTCTGCCTGCGGTATAGGCTATGTTTTTCTCTTTTAATACATGTAAAAGCCCCACAGCGGCAGTGAATTCGCACTGGTAGGAACATCAAAGGAGATGAGTACCCAGGGAAACGCTGATGCGATCTCGCAGGCTGTTTATTTTACAGTGACACTCAGAAGAAAAACGAGCCGCATCTCCAACTGAAATGTGAAATTAATGGTGGATGATGTGGGGTAAAAAAAAAGGCAGTCTGAAGGCGCTGCTGCAGGGTCGTGACTATGGAAAGGCCTCACACTGACTGACGAGGGGAGGAGTACCGAGGAATCATGCTCATGTGATCAGGCAGACAGAATTTAAGAAAAGGAGATCGGTAGACCAGACTGCAACACACGAGATAGCAAGTTTGATTCACAATTCAAGGTTTTTCGACATTGATAGAACTGCATGGAATTTTGGAAAAAGATAATTCACGCACTTACTACAAATGTGGATTCTGAAGCAGTCTAAAATTTTCTTCTTTGGCTGAAAGTATGCTTTAAATACAAAAAATAATCCTGCAAACGTACAGAAGTATATATCTCACAGAAACACATCTGCTCCACATTAGACATTCACACACTTGCTTCACAATGCTTCTTTGAAACGTTCGGCTCAGGTATGAATTACTAACATAACAGTGGATTAAATGGCTTGTATCCACGCTTCAGTAACACGTGGATCTGTCTGGCAGCCAGGGGAAGATCAAGACATGTGGGTATACGTGGGTGGTAGTTGAGAGCCTCACCATATGCTTCCCTGGCTCGCAGACCCACTGTTTGCATGTGTGGCTAAATGTAACGGCACAGTGTTTATTCACAAGAGCTCAAACACCAGCTTTTAACACAGTTATTAAGCGTTATGGAAATATTATGACGGCAAAATGTAAATTTTGGTTTTGTTAATGCAAACTTGTCAGCCATGCCACTTCTTGCACGCTGTAATACACAATAACACTCCTGATAATCTGCATGGAACATAGATCGTTTCTGATGAGTCGTTTTATTACTGGCTGTATAATTTCAATTGCCACAGCCTTGCATGGCCTGTAGCGGCAAATGAATATTAAAGGGACTCTATGCTGTGAATTCTTCTCTCTTTAGATGGTGAGCAGACCAAAATATTAAACACAAAAATATTAGGTCTGGAGTATAGAAACAAATGCAGACAAAAAGTGAAGCAATCCCTTAAAGCAAACAATTTATTTCTTAAATGTTTCAACCGGTCTTAGATCAGATTGCAGTCTTCATATTTCACTCATAGGGATTTTTTTTCCGACAGGATAGATTCCTATATGGGTCCTTTTAAACAGTACAATATAGGCCATGAAAACGAGTGCCGCTCAATGAGAGAGCGTGTTGATCATTGCTCGTTTGCTCCTTTCACAAGGATCGGTTACGTATGGGGACGAGCGATCCATTATGTTGGCATTTACACAGGGAGATGTGCTGCCGACCAGCAAACATTTTATTGACTGAATAAACTAGATCAGCCAATGAACAAGTGTATGCTCATTTATTGGCCGATTGTTGCCCTTTTTTACACAGTGCAATGATCGGGGAATAGGGCAATTAAAAGAGTCGCAACTGCAACCAAAATGGTGAAGCACATGCATTTACATATAGTGCACACTTTAAATTCTCGTTCTAGTGCCAGAGGTTGTAATTATATGCCCTAACAGGCAACAATATAGCCAGATAGCCCTGAGGCCCATTAATGAAGTATCTGCCCATATAAGATTTGGGCACCAATAGTGTCACACTGATCAAAAAGCAGGGTCCAGTCTGGTTTAAAAAAAAACCAAAAAAAACGTTTAAATATCCTTTTAGGGCATAGTTAATAAAGGAGAGTCTCATTAATAACGATCATCTAGTAGCCGGAGTGAAGAGCAGCTACAAAGAGTGTCTCACGCTGGATGACCCGACGGTGTCCATGCATTACACATGCAGCCAATTTATTTTTAATAAGAACCATGTAATGCTTCATTTCTCCTGTGGAGGCACTGCAGGGGAATTGAACAGTTATTGTTAGGCTCTCCTGCAGAATACAGCTGATCGCTTAGAGCCTCAGTAGCAGGACAACCTTTAATGAACTTACTTTTTGTGGGCCCCTCTAACATAAAGGGATTGTAGCACTGAATATACCAAAGCAGCACTTGCTCCTGTCCTCTGCCAATATATATATATATATATATATATACACACACACACACACGAAAGAAATCCCACAGCACTCCGATGGTTCCAAAAAGTATGTGATTTATTCAGTCAACAGCTGCAACGTTTCCGTCCTGCTATAGGACCTTTTTCAACCATCGGAGTGCTGTGGGATTCCTTTCGTTTAGGTCTGAAAATCCACGGATCTGGATTACCTGCTTGCACGCATTACCGTGTTGGAATCTGTCGCAGAGTGCTGCTTATCTCTACATATATATATATATATCTTTATGGATTGCTAGAATAACTGCCTCTTCAGTCTTTTACATTTCTGTGATATTTCTATTAAGTACAGAATAGATTCCATCAGATAAATGCCCAAAGTACACGGCATGGTGCACAGCTGAGCATTAATAATCCCACAAAGATGGAAAGTTTCTTAAAGTTTTGTGTGAGTACCAGATCTTGTAAGCGCGTAACTGCCATAGTAAATCCTCTCCCCTCCCGCGACCCCTTAACAAGCAAACATTTATTTTTGTGCTTTTTAACAAGATTTAGAATTTTTTGTATTTTTCTATTTTAGGCTCAGTGGGAATTAATGGGATTACATTTTCTTATTCGGATGCCCTGTGGTTGCAATGAAGAGAGAGACTACTTTTAAATTCTAAGGAATTTGGAGAAAACCACTGTGGTTAGGAGTGTTATTTCTCAGCCCCCACCAATGACACAGCTGCAATAGGGAGCGAGGGTTCTGAGCCGGTAATGAATTCAACATTAAAATCACTAAGCCTGCAGATCTGATTTTGCTGACTTGTGAAAGATGAGACGCGCTTTGCCTCCTAAAGCGTGGGCACTCAGGGCTGTTTTTTTGCTGGGCTCCATTTAAACATGGTCTTATAAAACCTCTTTGCTTGCCCTGATAACTCTCAGGTGGATAGAAGTGTTTGTTCTGTAAAATGTACGACGAGTCAATAATATGTGCACAGGGATTCATCCGTGTATGGAAATACAAAGTGCACATTTTGATGTCTCTGCAATCATGTGTGTGGAGAAAAGGAATAGAACTTGTAGTCAAAACATTTTGACTACAGTAAATTTACATGCATGGTCACTGAGAGGTATAGACTGAGATTAAAGAGGAACGGTCACCCCTCCGGACATGTCTGTTTTAGTGAATAATTGTATTTCCCATGAAAAAAAAACAACTACTCTAGAGCATATTTTCTAAAGACGCTACATTGTGTCATTCCTCTGTTATTCTTCCTAGAAATGTATGAATAAATTGACAACCGGGTGTTACCAGTTCAGCTTGTGTCCCTACACTATCGGACAATGTCCAGAGTAAAGGTCCTATTAGACGGAGCGATTATCGTGCAATATTTTCTTTAATCGTCTGAATGCAAGAGATTTTCGCCACGTGTAATAGCGTGCAACATTCGAACGACGAACGATAAATCCTTGGGTTTCCGTGGATCGGCCACATCTGCCTGAGCGAAAGATTATCGTTAGTCACCGGCACATCCCCTCATCGAATTATAAATCTTCCAGTGGTTAGCAGATCAGAGATGAGGTTTTGGCGAACAAGCAACGATCGCTGTAACGACTGGACAAAACCTTTAGCAAATATTGTCAAGTGTAATAGACCGTATTTTGACCGCAAACGACTCGCTAAATCATCACTGGTCGCTCGTTCATGAAAGAATATCTGTCTACTTGGACATTAAAGGGGTTATGTGGAGACCAAAAATTATTAGCAGTGTACTCCCTGCAATATGCGAGTACTCTTGCAAATTTACATTCCGGTCCCCCGTCGTGCTGATTCTGAGATTTTCATAGATTTTTTACAGCGCTGCTGGGGACCGGAAGTCTAGTTGCACAGTCTTCTTTGATGACGATATAAGTCTTCGTTATGCGACCGGCCCCGCTATATTCTATTTACAAGCAGTAGCTGTAGTACAGCGAGTATATAGAATACAGCAGAGTCTCATGTGACGAAGAGTAGAATCATCATCAAAGAAGACTGTGCAACTAGACTTCCGGTCCCCGGGCATTTTTGGTCCCCACATAACCCCTTTGAGCCTGTAGTAACACACCCCTTTCAGTATTAGACTGTAAATGGCACATGGTAGATGAGGGTCGTGTTATTAATTTTGTATTAGGGGCCCAGGAGCTTCAATTTACGCCTCCTGTTTATTCATGTATTGTACAAACAAGGCTGGTTTGGCATTCAACATGAAAATATTAAAATAATCACTTACCTGAACACAACTATATTCTCCTCTGCAGAACCAAAGCACCCACAAATTCTCCATTGCCATTTCAAATATTTAAAGCTTTTACAAGTCCAAAGCGGAGGCATTTTGTAGCCCATGGTCTCAGGTGAAGCACTGGCGGCATTTGCTGCATTTGAAAATACTAGTTACGCCTATGGAGGTTGTATTGATTGGCAGAAATCATTCCGGTGAGATCATATCTGCAGGTTCGGACAATTTCCTCCTTTGTGAATCTATGTTTTGCTGGAGGGTAAACTGCTAATGTGTTGCTTAAATGGTTTCAAACAAGAATCTGTTGATTAGACTCTTCTCCCAATGTCATGGACTAAGGACAACTTGTGAAAAGATGTTTAAGGGTTAAAGATAGTTGATCAGCCAATTATTTATAAGCACAGATTCCATTATTAATATTCTGTCATGTGTATCTTATTTTAATGGAGCAACGGAGATCATCGGCTGCCAGGCCCCTCTGGCGATGCACATCTCTGGCGAAAAACATGGCAGCCTTCTTCCAGAAACAGTGCCACACCTATCAATCGATGGTATTGCAGCTTAGCTCCATTAAATTGAATAGGGTTGAGCCGCACTTCCACACACAAGCTCTGTCACTGTTTTTGGAAGAAAGCAGCAATAGATACTAGTCCAATTTTGTACCACAGTCCAAAAAGGTTTGCCAGGAAATTTGTCATAACTTTTATTAGATTTTTTTGTGATGGACTATGTTATTTTGGGGTTTAAAGTATTAAACATCAGTAAAAATGATGGAATATCTCGAATTTAAATAGGGTCTGTACAGATGTGTGGTACAGCGTTAGAGAACCGCATAGAGCTGTGATGCAATGACATGATGGCAATAGTGATGTGCCCACTGCGGTCAGTAACGCTACGCATGAAGCAGTGATTGGCCTTGCAGTGTCGGAATGTAAATTCACCAAGGACGTCACGTCATTGTGTTACAGTCATAACAGAGTAATGGGGGAACACAGATGTATTATTTTCCACTGAGGAACCACTTTATGGGTATTCTCTATTGTTGAAAAACCCCTGTAAGGTCAGTCATCTCAATGCGTTATTCAATGTGTCACTCAATGCAACATCACTAATAAATCCATGAGATCCTGATTGTAATAAGTTTACTCCGAGGACCAAAAATAAAGTTGTTTAAATGGAATACATCTCTAAACCTCAATTTAGGGTGTGAAGAGTTAAAAATTCACCCACACTGACCTCACAAACGCCAACTCTATTCAGATTGAGGGTTTGGCCTTGGGCCCCTCTGTGGCGGATGATTAAACCATGCAGCCTTTTCCTGCCCCGTCTTACCAACACAACAGCTGTCTGTCCCTGTAGACTTCAATGTTGGAAGGAGATTTGATCCTCTGGCAGCAAGTGAGAAACTGAAGCCATTTAAATACAGATCTGAAATGTTTTTTCTCCCCAAGGTGTAAGATTGCAACTGCTTCTCAAGTACCTCTGCTCAAGAGTGACAGGACCACGGAAGACAGTATTACGCTAAATACAGTAACACATTTGTCAGAACGTCTATAATATGCAACAAAAGAAGCTACATTTTTCCTGTTAGGAAGTTATATGTGATACAATCTCGAGAAGAGAAATAGGCAAATGGGACGCTTACTTTGCTGTACAGTTTAATGTATTCTCTTGTTCCCTGTTATCAGCCAATTCAGTCTGGCGAGACACTTTGTAGTGTTCTTTAATGGCATTCCGGACGAGAAAAGTCCTTGCCCAGAGTGTCACAATTGTCACATATCTCCAGTTCTGAGACATTATAAGCATTTGTGAAGACCATCACCAGTTCTTTATAATATGCTAAGTCTCCGGTCATCAGGTAGCAATTTCAATCAAAACAAATCGAATCCACAAAACCGAACATGGAAAAGTTTTGCAGACAAACCAATGCCTCACATCAGAATAGGACTGTACCAGAACAAAAATGATAATGGACCCTTCTCGTGGTGCTTGTTGAAGTCACCACAGACCCCCACCCTGCACTTGTTAGTGCTCAGTGTAGGAATGTTGGTCCTTGGGCCACCCAGGGGAGATAATGCTGAGGACCACCCTCCATTTATACGTCCACTTCTAATTTAATTGTAAATGGTTATCATCAATTAGGTTTAATTTGTGAAACAACTCATACAAAATTACCAAGTGGGAATTAATTGGCTCCAGAGTCATCTCTAATTGGGCTGGTCTCCAGATGGTTCTTTGAAGCCCATTATTGTGTCAGAGCCTGGGCCAACTGGAGAATCCTCAAGTACACTGGTGGGCCAGTCCAACCCATCTTCCCATCCTAATAGGAATGAAGGGTGGTGTAGTATTCCATGAGGAAAGAGACTGTCAACTCCAACTGTTACTTCCTATCCACAGGTCACATAGCAGTTACAAGCCCTGCCCTAATACTATAAACACTCATGGACAAAAGTACTATACAAAGAGGAAGTCATACACCTTCAATAGTGGTCAGCCAACATCTTTTCCTCCCGACCTGCCCATATGTATGCATACTCGGTTCGGCCTAGTGTGCATGTGTTTTCAATCGGGAGAGAATAACAAGCCGCTGCCAGATACCTCTGGTGGTGGCTTACCTCCAATAGGAACAAAGGTTCTCGCCAACATCTGCAAAACAATCAACCAAACATCGAATATTCAAATCTGGCCAAACTCGTTAACCTAACTAGTTGTCGTTAATCTAACATGTATGGCCTTAATGTAATGTTCTTACCTGCAGCTTTGAGGCTGCACTCAACCAAACACTTCGTTCTTAAAGGGTAACTAAACATTCAAACTTCTGACATGTAAACATGAAACTTCGGACCACCACCAATCAAAACTACTGACATGTCTCTATTACATGTCAGAAGTTTGTTGAACGTTTAGTTACCCTTGAAAGGCCTCTTCGCTACATTCATGGGTGCACTCTCTAATAAACTATATAGGCGCTTATAACAGACGAGAACCTCACTAGTTCTAAACCCCAGTATTACCTCCTAAAAGTCCTATTCAGATGTGAGGCTCCAGGCATAGAAATGTTCTGGAGAGGAGGAGTTCATAAATTATTATTTTTGCAGTGCAATCATTTTGTAAAGAAATGGCAAGTAAAACCTATAATTATGGAAATAAAAGCCAACTAAAAGAAACAAAAAAAAAAAAAAAAGGCACGCTTTCCATCTCATGAGATAATTGATAATGACTGGTAATAAAAACATTTTTTCCATTTGGAACAAATACGCTATTGTTTATACAAAAGACATCTAGACCGTGCGGTATGTGGCAAATGTGCCAAAGGTTCTGTGATCTGCCCTTATCCCTCTACATGTCTTGGTAAGCTTTTCTCTCCTTACAAATGGCCTCTCGCTAAAGTTTTCTATAATTAAACGTACACAGGATGGAGCTTCATGGGACAGTTTTCATTGGAAATTTTTTTTTTAAAAATAGAGGGTTGAAACAGGAATCATACTCTCCTTTTGGGGTTGTGCCAAGATTGGGCACAATTCCTATAAAAGTGCTTTGACATTGAGTTCAGCTACTGCCTTATGTACCAAATAGAGGAACCAGTAGACATTTGCCTCATTAACCCTGGGCTACTTGGTGCATCCATGTATTTCAAGGTTGCCCATTCCAATTTGAATAGGCGCCAGGTACTATCACATTTACGGCCGTCAGCAGCTTTGGGTTTCATGTGCTGCGACCGCACCAATGAGCTGATTACCCACAGGACTGCATTTAGAGAAGAGGTTGTCCAGATGCGACAACCACTTTAAAACAAAAACTCCAGGAAAAAAAATATGATACACTGTGTTATGTCTAGTGCAGGGCCAGAGGGGAAAGTCACGCACCAGCCCTTCAGGCACTGCACTAGGCATGACACAATGTATCAATTTTTTACTGGAGTGTTCCTTTATGTAAATAATAGATATATCTTGGTTGGACTTGCCTTAGGAACAGGCAACAGAATAATATCCCATCACTACAGCTGAAATGCTCGTTTTTTAAAAATCACAATTTGAGGGTTTCACAGACATTTATAGGAAAATACAGGATAATTGGAATCACTAGCAAATTACAAATAAAATTAGATTCAGGAACAGATTCATAAAGAATGTGCCAGAAGTAAAAAGCATCAAATCGGAGAAAGAATTATAATTTAATAGCGTTTTCATGCTTTTACCTCCTATCAGACATTTATTAGAACATTAATAATCAATCATGACAAGTAAATATAACCATAGACAGTGTTTTTTGGCATTAACAGCCATTTAAACATCTGCACAAAATCTTGCAAGGATAACTCTGGTAATGGTATTAGCAAAATACTGTAGTTCAGAAACAGCCAGACCACTCCGGGAGCCAAGATGACTTTTTAATGGCCTAGCAAGAACTACTTATATACACTTCATTAGAAAACAACCCAAAAAGTTAAAGGGGGTTTCCGGAACTGAAATATCAATTTCCTATTCTTAGGATAGGCTTTCGATATTCAATTAATTATTGGGGGGCCAAAACCCAGAACCATCGCCGATCAGCAGAATAAGGGGCAGAATGAATGAATGTGCCACAATATGTACAAAAGTAAATGGGACTGAGCTGCAGTACTAGGCACATCCACAACCTTATGTACGTCGCTCTGCCGGTGTAAACAATAGGGACGCAGCTCTCACTCACATTCTCCCTCAAATACCTCAGATCAGACCTGACTCTGGCTTTAGGGCAACTGGCTGCAGCAGGAGCCCTTGCCCACTACTCTTTTTGCAATACGAGACCCGGCACTCAGAGCCGCACCACTTATCCATCTGCCAGTCAAAATGGAGGGGTTAGGGAAGAATACCCGTGTTCTCTGCAAGATTTCTACAAGACTATTCGCCAGTCTGCAGGTTTTCTTCATACTCCAGAAAAAACACTTTCTTTTGTTGACTTTTCTCATTCATTTCTAAAATTACAATTCTGTTAGGACAGCAACAGATATTGAATAACCACCAACAGTGATCAGACCCATAAATATTTAGCTCAACATACATCTATGCCATTTCAATAAAGCTGGGTAAGTGAGCAGCTGCCAAACTGTTATGTTGCCACTTATCTCCTAGGGGCACAATTGCATTAGACAAGAAAAATCCATCCTGTCCAACCAACGATACGTTTAGCTCCCAGGCAAGGGATTGTCATGCCACATTGAAATTAGTTTGTCAACAGATCTCTGGGCTTCCATCATTAAAAAAAAAAAAAAAAAAAAGTTATGATATGTCAAATGTTTCTTTTGAGACGCTGAATAGGGGGCTCCAAACTGCAACAGATTGAATATATAAAAGAAGTTTTAATTAGAAAACATCAGAGCCGAACTTCTCAATTAAAACAGGTGCTAATGCGGAGTGACCTCAGTGCAGGGTCTGTCAGTCTATAACACATAAGACCAATTCACTGTCTCGATTGCACACAAAAACCTACACATGCTAAAGATATAGGAACTATTTCGCACTGGGATCAGTACGTGACACTTGCAGCCTGTGGTCTGTTGTCACTCAGACTGCTGCGGAGGCTCTCTCCAGACGCAGGGACACTCCGGCTCTATCCTGCAGCTACTGAACACTACAGCACCTCTGTGTAGTGTCCCGTTTCTTTAATAAAGGGGTATTCCCATTTTATAAAAAGTGATGGCATATCGCTAGGATATACAGTACCAGCACTTTATGATCGGTGGGGGTCAGACCTCTAAGAGCCCCACCAATCATGAGACTAAAGCGGCCGCAGCACTGAGCAGGCTACAAGAAGGCTGAGACACAAAGCTGCAGCTCAAGAAAAGCAGCAGCATAAAGGGGTAATGAAAGGGCCACAGCGGGGATTTAGCGTTTTGTACTCTTTAAGTTTTCCCTGCAAAGCCTCACTCCCAGCCACCAAGATGTCTAGGGAACGTCGGCCAGTTCCATTCCCTTGATTGGGGCAGTGCTGCAGTTCCCTGCCTAGTGGGTAACCCAGGCACCGCTGTGCAGGGAAAACATAGAAGAGGACAAAGTGATAAATCCATGCTACGGCCCCTTCATGCCTTTGCCTCTCTTGTGCTGCAGATCTATGTTTCGGGCTCCTTGTAGTCTGCTCAGTGCTGCGGCCCTTTGTGCTGCTCCTTCTCTCGTGCGGCAGCTATGTGTCTCAGGCTCCTTGTAGCCTGCTCTGTACGTCCTCCATTCAATCTCTCCCATGCTGAACCATTTCTCTTCCTCCAGCTCTCTCAGTCACAGACAATCAGAGGTGCACACAGTTCTCCAGCTGGGCTGTGGGGTCCTAATGCATGCCAACCACCCGATGAACCACTGCACCCAGCCAGCATGAACCATGGGGAGAAACCAGAAGTACACAGTTATACTATCAATCATGCTTCGCACACAGCACCAACACAAACTGCCCCCCATTATTACAAAACTTTCACTTGAAGTTGCAATACTTTACACAGCCCATGGACAAGAGAGGCGCTGTTGCTGGAGCATGTAAGGCGATTACAGGACATTACTTAGGCAGTTATAGGACAATAAAACATCTCACTATGTAGTATGTTTGCATTGTCATAAGTAAATAACATCATGATTCTAAAATTAAATATATGCAGGAACTAAAAATTCCTAATAAGATCTAAAAATATAAAGGAACAATGGAAAAGTAAACCCAGTTGGAAACTATTCTTAGTAAGTTATAGGAAAAATCATTACATGTGTATCAATAATAATCTGTTCTAGGTGGTATTCCAGCTGTAAGAGGTAAGAATAAGTCCACTATCCGTGGTCCAAATTTAATGTGAAGCTCAAGTTTGGAGACACATTAATAAAAAGAAAACTGCAATAAAAGGGGGTAGACTCACATGGAAGTCCCTCGTGTGAGAAGCTGGACAAGAGATAATCAGATTTTGCTGGGGGGGGAAGTTTCACTCTGGAATGAATGGCTCAAATCCGCCTGAGACAGACATTTACTTAGCCTTTCCCCCTTGAACAAGCCCCCTCTATGCTAGCTTCTAGGGTGTGTCTGATTGGTTGGAGTCTGAGTGTGTGGGGACAATGATTGGGTGGTGTCAGAGTGTGTAAGGACAACCCACATCAACAAAAGGAATCGTAACACCCAGTTGTCAATTTATTGCTAAACTTCCAGGAGGAATTAATGAGGAACGGCACAATGCAAAGTTCTAAGACAAGGTGCTTTAGAATGGTTATGTCATGAGGAAAACAAGTATTTACTAAAACAGACATGTCAAGAGAGGTGGCTGGTCCTATCTCTACTATATGTGGCAAATGCTGTTCATTCAATTCCCTGATATTTTAAGTAATCTTCAAATTGGAGGGATGTTTTAAGAACAGAATTGCAGAGGTTGCACCATCTGGGCAACCACCTCTTGGAATAAAGCCACCGTGGGATGAATTGATGATGCATATAAGTCCTCTCTAACCCAAGGGGGGAAATTCCTTGCGGCCACATTTTCTACAGGGAAAATCTATTATTAGATGGTGCTCATTCAAATTAATGGGCAACCATGTAATACATGGTCACATTGAGTCTTCAAGAGCTGGAGCTCAATCTCATAGCGCAGGGTCCATAGAAGAGTGGGGCCCTCCTCTATTATGTCCGAATACTGGATATGGAGAGGGGTTATCCAGATGGTAAAAACCCTTTAATAAAGCAGAGAAACTACCAATATTTTCCAGGAACATATACAGTGGCCACCACATTTGCACTAATACATGACTTACTGAATTTATTTGACTGCAAGTGCATTTAGAGATTTTATCAAGAAACGACTCTGTAAAAATGTTATCTACTCTAAACCCACAAAGCTCCCTCCGAAAAAATGCTCAGAGGATCTTGGTTTCCTGTATTGGCTAAAGAATGTAGCGTAACAGACATCTCAACCCTGTAATTTCTTTCAGTCTGAGCAAATGACAGGCTTAAATTTCACAAAGTTACAGATTTAGTTTCACGTTCGCAGCGTCCCAGTAGGAGAGGAGTCGGGGGGGGGGCATGAAAGACTGGAGCAGACTGCATGTTCCATTCCCTTACAACATTGCTTCCTAAAAATCTCAGATCCACATACGGGTTATAACGAAAATTACATTCCGTACATCGGCTTTGTAGAATCAACTTTATTTGAAAGATACAATTTATTAAGAGGTACTGCTTCATTATAAAGATTCCTCAACTATTACCTTGGAGTCTATTGATGTTTTAGTGGTATTCCACTTTTTACAGGTTAAAGGGTAACTAAACGTTCAACAAACTTCTGACATGTCAGAAGTTTTAATTGGTGGGGGTCCGAGCACGGAGACCCCCACCAATAGCTAAAACAAAAGTGCTCATGTCAGCGTTCAGCCATTTTTTTTTTGTTCTGCTTTTTCCGGAAAGCCGATGTATCGGAGTACGGGCTCATAGACTTCTATTGAGAGCGTACACCGCTACATTGATTCCGGAAATAGCCGAACAGAAACAAAGCACCAATCAGAACTTCAGTATGACAGGTCAGAAGTTCGTTGAACGTTTAGTTACACAAACAAAACGCGCTTTTCTGATATGAACTAAATCAAAATCCATTCCCCGAGAGCAGATATTAGGCTACGGGAAGGTCCCCGTTTGTCTTCATGCTTATATCTATATAGGCAGATATAAGAACATGCATCTTACATTAAAAGGAACTGTCTTATGCTTTGGGCATGGACTTAAAGGGCAGGGCGTGACACAGGGATTCTCTCTCTTAGAATCTTTGTGTCGTGCTCTGTCCCTTCTAGGACCTGTATTAACCACAGAATAACATCAGCTTTGCCCGGAGTGTTTCTTTAATCTATATCCAAAAAGTGTGTCCTTGTAGAAGCCCAGGCTGACTCACAAACAGTGATCTCTGCCCCTTCCCTTAAACCCTACAATTCTCTGTAACAGAATAGTCCCAATAACTTATTAGAATTCAATCAACCAGTAATCAACCAAATCACAAGCCATGTAGACACGGAAACTAGCGATCTGATCCAGGAAACTGCTGTCAATTTTGCATCCAAAAACAATAGCAGTAAAATAAACTTCTCATAATAGCCTTAGGGCTCATGCACAGAGCAGTACGGTGTGTACGGTCCATACTCTATGTGCCACTGTATGGTACCTTCATGAGGAATCATATTCTCCACTAGAAGCAATGCCTCTAGAGGACAATATCTCAGGAATACAACATGCAATTCTACATGTCATGATTTATGCTTTCACCTCCATGCAAAAATTAGACACACATGGAGTTATAGCATGGCCCTATAGATATCTATGAGTGCACGATTTGGAATCGGTGTTAAATGGATCCCAAATCCGGCCATGTGCATGTCCTTAATGTGTTATGTTCATGTTAAAGATGATATAAGGGCAGTAGTTGTTTACTAGTATGAGGTCATGAATCGAAATTCTCCCATTAACTATGGGAGTAGTCTGATAATAGATTGCATTGTCGGCCGGGAGTTTTTGATTACCCCCAACTGCACTGCAGGTCCTTTTGAAGAATACAGGCAACTGTTTCATGGACTGCAGATAGGGGTTGTTGACCGAAAGTGGAACTGGTCTTAGGGACTAAAGGTACAAGAGGATCGGACATTAAAAAAAAAAATAAAGAATAAAAAAATGGACAACAAATGCTTCCCTCTGGTTGGAGATATTGCAGGACAGCTGACCTTCCCTAGATCATGAGTGATTCCTGCACAACGCACAGGGTTAGTGCCATTCTACCGTACTGGCTTTCAGACCAGGGACCAGAGGACTAACTCCAACTTATGTAGACTTTGTAAGCGCTCTCAACATTTGCCTCAGATATACAGGTTGCATAATTATTAGTGTTGCATATTAATATAACAATATTACTGGTACTGCAGGGGGAGGGAATTAAAAATGTAGTACCTGTGCTTCCTAAGTATTTTAATTGTCAAATACAAGTGTAAACAGCCTCGATTTATCTTAAGAACCAAATCCGGGGAGGAGAAGAGGGGATTTTGCAATAGTTTCCTTTACATGATGAATGAAATAAATACCATCTATTTAGAGAAAAGCCTCGTGAAGTTAAAAGCAGAGGCTTCTGGTGAGCAGCGGGAGATTCCTCCATTCTCAGCAGGAATCGGAGAGATGTATAAAAAGTACTCCCAGAAGCCAGCTGTGATACCATGAAATTCTGCCAAATCAGGACAAAGAGCTGAATTTCTACTAGAAAGTGGCAGTTACCTGCCAGAAAATGGGGTCACATCAAAGCTGGACATTGCTGATCTCAGTCTGATACCCTTGAGACAATCCCCATAAATGTAAAAGCCACAAACTTTTGGCCACCACAGGTAGGAAAGCTCGGGAGAATGCCAGGAAAACAGTGCAAGTGATTTACTGACGCAAAGGCCAGCCAGACGCTGGAAAAAGGAAATCACAAAGCCAACGCCTAATACATTTTAACAATATTGATTACATAAAATATTAAAATAAGTTTCTTCCAAAACAAATCTGTAAAAATAAAACATTTCATATGTTTTCCTTTTACCAATTGGAAAGAATTCTATTTAACTGGGACACCTATATGGCAACCAATATGACCACCATTACTACGCACTCCGGACTAGTCACCCAGCTATCCTAGGCTTGTTTGAGGAAAATGCCATATGGGTGCAGCTGATGTTTTAAGTCTTAAAAGTCTTAAGTCTTTATCATCTCCATAAAACTCGTCAGTAGAGGGAAGCATGAAGTGCTGGAAAATGTCCTGGTAGACGCTGCGCTGACTCTGGACTTCATATAACACAGTGGACCAACACCAGCAGATGAAACGGCCCCCAAACCATCACTGACTGGAAATTTCACACTGGACTGCAAGACACTTGGATTGATGCCTCTCGAACTCTTCCTCCAGACTCTGGGACCTTGGTTTCCAAACGAAATGCAAAATTTACTTTGATCTGAAAACAGGACTTTGGAGACTCCTGAGCAAAAGTGCTGGTCCAATGTGTTATATCAGGTCCAGAGTCAGCGCAGTGTCTACCACGAAATTTTCGAGCACTTCATGCTTCCCCCTGCTGACACGCTTTATGGAGATGCGGATTTCATTTTCCAGCCGGACTTGGCACCTGCCCACACTGACAAAAGTACCAATACCTGGTGTAATAACCACAGTATCACTGCGCTTGATTGGCCAGCAAACTCGCCTGATCTAAACCTCATAGAGAATCTATAGGGCATTGTCAAGAGGAAGATGAGACACCAGACCCAACAATGCAGACGAGCTAAAGGCCGAATCAAGGCAACCTGGGCTTCCACAACACCTAAGCGGTGCCACAGGCTGATCACCTCCATGCCACGCCGCATTGAGAACACCTCAGCAGTGCCACAGGCTGATCGCCTCCATGCCACGCTGCATTGATGCAGTAATTCATGAAAAAGGAGCAACGACCAAGTATTGAGGGCAAATACTGTACTGACTTTTCAGTAGGCCAACAATTCGGCATTAAAAATCATTTTTAAAATTAGGCTTATATAATATTCTAATTTTTTGAGACACTAAATTTTGGAATTCATTAACGGTTACCATAATCATCAACATTAAAAGAAAAACTGCTGGAAATAGATCTCTCTGTGTGTAATGAATCTATAGAATACATGAGTCACTTTTTGAATTGAGTTACTGAAATAAATTAACTTCTTGATGATATAATAACATTGAGAAGGACTAGTATAATATTGAATGTAACTAATTTAAAGGGCGTATTGGCGTTTGGACGACACGTGACCGCTGCAGCCCGCAATTACATGGTGACAGACGACATGTCATCCCTACGCAATGACAGAGGAAGTGGTGAGGGACCCCTGTGACCAGCAAATATAGGGGAGGAACATGTTAGGGGATGTTAAACTGTTAATGTGTATTTCCAGATTATGTCAAGAATCATTATACAAGAACAACCTAAACTTTAGGGTTAGAATTTAGATTTATATAATTTTCTTTGCTCACATTTGTTCCTGTAAATGCCAAGAAAAAAAAAGCATCCAGGATTACGTGTAACTGCTTGAATTGTCAAATATGACAGGACTGTAATTAGCAGAACTGCAGTAATTCCCACTGAGTATAATTGTGGTATTAAAGCTTTTCTAATAGATTTAAACCAGTGGGTAAAGTGCTGATGGGAAGTTTTTCCAGGATGCATTATATAAAAAAAAAAAGATCATTAAAACGAGCAAAGTCATTTACCTTTCATTTTGGTAACTAGGAACAGTAAAGTAGATGACTGCCCAGAAGACAGGGAAGTTCACAGAGGGTTCTGCCTTTGCCCTGATTGCAGACATGGATTAGTTGTGCAACAGACTGGAAAGTGAGGCACCAGCAACCGTTTCACAAAGTTCCTAAATGGTCGTAGGAGATTTGATTTTTTCGTTATGGAGGTGGAAAATCAGATGTAGGCAGGGTAAATATTAGGAAGGTAGCCAGAAGCTGCAGTGAGGAATGGCAGAAAAGGGCGCAAGGTGGCACTTACTTTTCAAATGCAACTTAAAGAAATAGAAAATTGTGTAATAGTGCTTATACTTATGATACATCAGGACTGAGGGTTATAACGGTCAGATCTTAGGCCACTTTCACACATTCATAATATAAGCACATTTACGGCCCTGTCCACACTGAGTTTTTTGGCACACTTTTTAACGCAGAAACACGCCAAAAAAGTCTGAAACCGCCTGCCATAGAAAGTGTTTTTTCGCGGCTTTTGTTACCTGTGGTGCTCAATGGCTGTGGCCGAAAAACGCCACGAAAAACACGGCAAAGAGTGCAGGCAGGTCAAAATCTGCCACAAAATGCCTGATGGAGTTGAGGCATATTTTTCTGCCTGCAAAAGACTCAGTGTGAACAGGGCCTTAGCAATTGTAATAAGGGCCAATACCCGGATCCCTATGATGATCTAAGTACAGTACAAGTAAAACCGCATGAAGTCCGTGTATCGGGGCATAATACAGACCCTAAAATGTACCTGTATTACGGCCGCATAAAAGCGGCCTAATGGCGCAGCAGCTTACATTGCGTTTTATTTAAGAATCTCGATTCGTAAAGCAGTGAGATATAGCTACGAGTCTAGTGTCCTATCTCCCCCTCCTTACCCAGAGTCCTTTAAAGCCACTCAGAAATGACACAAATCCAATTTTTCAGCAAAACAAAAAAAAAAACTACCAATATACACATCCATTTTGGCTGACATTTATCTCATAGGGCCTCATTAACCTCTTATGGACAGGGCCAATTTTGGCCTTGAGGACCAGAACAATTTCTTGATTTTTCCTCTTTGCATCCCGGTGCTCATAACTTTTTTTATTTTCTGTTCCACATAGCTGTATGAGACTTTGTTTTTTGCGGGACAAGTTGTACTTTACGTAGGTGCCATTTTTTTGGTTTATATAAAATTTGTATTCTGCCAAAAATGGAGGGAACAAAAATAAAAAAAAAATTAAGACGCAGGTTTCATTTTTCTTTTTTACAGTGTACACTCCATCATAAATTATGCTATACATTTGTTATGCAGGTTGTTACGGTCGTGGAGATACCAAATATGTGTATTTATTCATTTTACCCTTTTTTTTTAATCCCTTAGAGCAATTTTTTATTTTGACTATATTCCAGTACATTAGCCTGTGTACTGCTAGTACAAAGGCAGTTTTATAGGGCCTACCTCAGTATGCCCCAACAACAGGAAATACGGTCCGACGGCCCTGGGATCCTTCAATGGACCGGACCCTGGGATCCTTCAATGGACCGGACCCTGGGATCCTTCAATGGACCGGACCCTGGGATCCTTCAATGGACCGGACCCTGGGATCCTTCAATGGACCGGACCCTGGGATCATTCAATGGACCGGACCCTGGGAACATTCAATGGACCGGACCCTGGGAACATTCAATGGACCGGACCCTGGGATCATTCAATGGACCCTGGGATGTCTGTCCATATAAGGTATGTTCTTCAAACACGCTACAGGGATTCCGTGACGCGATGAAAGGGGGGTCCCCCTTCACCTTTGCCTGTGCGATCAGCTTTGATCGCTGCATTCAAGGGGTTAACAGTGGAGATCAGAGGTTTCTCTGATCTACGCCATTAGAACAATGCGGCGGCTGTGTATTACTGCCGTTGCCCTTTTCCTGGTCGCAGAGGCACACTTGCAGTGTCCGTGTGATCACCATGACGAGTCTTGCCGCTCATGACGAGTATACACGTCATGCATCGTTAAGCAGCTAATGAATCCGACAGAAAAAATCTCCATATGAATTGGAGGCAAACAATGGTACAGTAGGGCACATAGCCTTTGATGAGTGCCATATTACAGCTCTGTACAAGTTGGAACTTGTACCAAGCCATAATACAACGATTCCATGAAGCTGAACTGTAGCGTAGTAGGCGGAGCAAATCTGAACAATGACAATTTCCCTGCTTTCACCGTTTTATATTCAATTTAATGTAGTGCCTGATCTATGGCAACTTGGGGTGAAGAACTAGAAAGGATAAAAACTTTTTGTTTTTGTTTTATTTTATAAAAAAAAACACAAATATTGTAAACCCACCTTCCAAAATGTTACTTGTGAACAGCCTATCAAACAGCAGCATTTATAAGCATGCTAAGCTTTGTCTAATTATTGAATGTGTCGCTGAGGCGACCTTAGAGACAAAAGAGATTTAATAAAACAGAACAAAGGGGTATGAGCGTTGGGAGTATACAGTGCTCCAGCATGTGCTGGTTACTAGGCTGCAGTAACCAGTTAATATATTCTGTGGCTACTGCTGAGACCTTGCATAGGTCATTCCTACAACACACTCAATAGTACAGACTGAATACTCCTATATTCCAATGCCACTTCAAGAGAACGGGACTAAGCTGCAACACCAGACACAGCCCATGAACAAGGGTGGCGCTGTTTCTACAAAAAAAAAAAAAAAAAAAAAAAAAAAAAAGCAACAACCACTTCATAACCTGGATATTTTAACAAATATATTATATTATATAAATCTAATTTAGTATCAAATATATATAATATCTTGATAGCCACAATAAAACGTGATTATTTGACCGTGGAGCGCCCTTGGCTTACTTTACAAGACAGAATTTGGAACAAAGACTGCATTAAAGGGGTTATACGGGAAGAATTTTTTTTTTCCTTAGGGGAAACAAAAGAAATAAACAAAAAAGCAATACTTACCTATCCTTGCCCGCGGCAATGCAGCGTTGTTGCTCTGGCGGCAGTCCCGATGCTTGTCTGCATGCACGTAGCATGTAAGTGTGGCAGCCAATCAGAGGGCTCAGTGGGACTCTCTGGTGACGAATCGTAGTTCTACCATAATGCCAGAAATACAACATTTGACCGCTGAGCCCTCTAATTGGCTGCAGGTACGTGATACATGCATATAAACAAGCTCCCTCACTGCCGCCGGAGTGACTGTGCTGGGGGCAAGAATAGGTAAGTATTGCTTTTTTGTTTTTATTTCTTTCATTTGGATCTTCTAAGAAATCATTTTTACTTCCCGGATAACTATATCTGCTCCAGACTTCTGCCTTCAGTTTCTGACACAGGATGCAGCTGTCAGCCATATTAGCTCTCATGGGGCCATATAACTGTCACTAAGTCACCCCCTGGTTTCTGGCATTCAGTCAATGATGTGCGAGAACCCTCATCCCTCTCAGTGCTGTATCTAGTTGAAAAATAAATATATAAATTGTGTTGTTTACTGAAGTGTTGCTTCCTCACATAAATGTTTGGCCAGCACTGCATCACAATATATCAAACCCATGTTTGTTATTTCATATGTGCACAGCTGTGTGTGGGAATGTTTCAGAAATCGTTCTTTTTTCATTTTCTGACTGTTTATCTTTAGTAGGAACTTTCTCAGACTTTACCAAATCTTTATTACAGCAACATATTTATATTTCACAAGAATAAATCTGATCATTCCTATTACAATTTCTTTATTTTGAAGCAAATACTGTACACACTATAGGGCTGTGGCTGGGTTTTCTACACATTAACTGCAGTTGCTATAGTAGCAGTCCGTCATGTAACAGCCTACAAAAGTAGTCTAAATCCACCTTTAATTTTTTTTTTTTTTTATTGCTCCAATGCCTCTAAAATGAAAAATGAAGCCACTTTGCAAACATTCGTTCTTCACTAAGAATATCCTTCCCTTTTTGTGTCTATAGCACTTGTATGCAGACTCTTGTGTCTCCATGGTTACAGACTACAACCAAACCCTGAGTAGTCTGATCGTACAGTCATACATCTGTCCCCTTCTTGCTAATGTACATACTGTAGTAGGACTACAAGATCAGACTACACAGGGTATGTTTTGTAGTCTGTAACCATGGGGAAACATTGGTTTGCATAGGAGCTGTAAACACAAAACGGAAGGATATGTTTAATGAAGATTTTTTTTTCAAAAAGGTGCTTAATTATTTTTTCAGATGCATTAAAGCAATAATAAAAATGGTCGAGAAAGTGTACATAGCCTTTATAACTCCTTTTATGCAGCACCACAATGAGGTCCTAATACAAACAGCCCTAAGAACAATTGGTTTTGGAGCAGCCATGGAGTTTGACTTCATGAAATATTAGAAAACTGCAACTACATGAACAGGAAATATGTTATTATTGGGTTGTGGAAAAAAAACATTTAATGGCCGTTATAGATTATGTCCTTTGTCTGACATTGGCTGTGGCCATTATGTGTTGTCGCTTGACAACTTATCTTGTATAGTTTTAGTCCATCATGTGTTTTAGCAAAAACATATTTCCAATTTAAATAATTACAGTATTTGTCTTCATGCCAGATTACAGATTAATCGTTGCAATGTGAAAATCGCTCATTTGACAGCTATTGCACTGCAGCTATGGTTACACTACAAGTTCCAGCATACCTAGTTTGCAGTTTCCATCTGCTACAGTATTAAAGGAACACTCTAGACCAAACTGATACTGTGTTATGCCTACAGCAGGGTCTAAGGGGGCGGTGCATGACTCAGGGATTCAAAGTACACCAAAGATAGAAGTCATGCACCGCCCCTGCACTAGGTAGAACACATTGTATTACTGTTGCCTGGAGATTTCCTTTAAAATTACAATTCTAAGATTTACAGGGGTTGTCTGACTGAAGGAACCCGAGTTGAAGCTATTGGGGTAGCCACACTTCCCTTGCACTGATGCTGTAGAGGAAATGTGATATTACAAAGCACCCATTGTAGCCAGAGTCCTCCAGCGCAAAAGCTGCCCATTGCTGCAATTTTCCACTCTGTTTAATACAGGAATGTCCCATTCAAGCCCCCCCCCCCCTCTGATGTACATATTCCCTAATAGGACAAGTCGACAAAATTACAATAGGGGAAATTAATTTTGCCAAATTACAGAAGATGACCTACATTACCATATAAACAATTCACCAGTTACCCCACAAAAACTAATACGGTCCCATAGACATACTAATAGAAACATACTCATGAGAAGTACAATTATGTTGGATTTCTTCGATTACATCAGAGAAAAAAAAAAAGTGAAAATAAAACATTTGGATTCAAAGATTTAGGATTCCAGTTTTGTAGTCCTATTAATCCTGTATTTGCTACCAGAAAGTTTCACGTATTGAGTCGTATGGAAATGCCCACTTGTCAGATTTAAAGGGCCACTAAACCTAAACATACAACAACTTCCGAATACATCAGGACGCAACGTATAAACACTTATGGCTGGAAAAATTTGAATTCAGTCATTAAAAATGGTGCATACCTTTATATAAAAGTCAGACATTTTTTATGCTGTTCTGATGCTCCGCATGAAAACTTTTTAGTACGTTTTTGTCATTTTGCGACATGTGTCAAACATTTCACATAATTTCCGAGTACAAAATGGATACATGGCGGGGAAATTTTGCGAAAAATTCTTATGTTATAAAACAATGGTGAAGGTTTCAATGTTTCTGCATATTTCTAACTTCTGAATGCACATTATTGCACCCAGTGCAAATGGCTGTACTTTTATTACACATATCCCTAAATGGGAAAAATTCGATAATCGCACAGTTTGCTTTACCACAGGAAATCTGCCGTGCATAGGCAAAAAACTTCTCCTTTCCTGTGCGTACCAAAATATCTTCCCCTTACTAAGCGGCCAACACCACAACCTTAACAACAAAATATATTTAGTTCCAGTATTACTAACGCATTAAGAAATCAAAATATGACCATTGTCAGAGGTGACCCCATTCATTGTCAGGTGTCACCTGTGCCGACAAGCCCCATATATATCATTGCTATATCTCAGCACCTGTTCTAGGCTTGCTCCAGTGCATATTTCCATAGCAGCACAGTAAAGCCAACGGTTTAGTAAATGCAATTCTGCTCACATCCCTCACCGTGTATGCCCTTGGCTGCGGATATTAATGTGCCTGACATGCCCGCAGTTCCTCAATGCAATAACACAGCCATGAGACTATGGACAGTACGTGAAGTCCTGCTCCTCTCCTCCCTTCCAATTATATACCCAGCCTCTCTCCTCCCTCCCCATTTACTGTATATCTGTGTGTACATTGCATGTGTCTGTTACATACCTTGAATACACTCTCCTGGCTGGAGGATGGTGCAATCCATTGTTAGGTAGGAAAGCCATGTATTGGTGTAGGTCATACAATCAAGGCAATTGTGCACAACATCCAGAGAGACTGTGCAGGCGGAGGGAGGCTGTGCAGCCAGGGTGCCCCCTTCTATAATAGTTGTAGTATGGCAGCTAGGAAGTGATGTATGTTAACACATAAAATCTACAGTACCCATGAATCACTCCCCTCCACGTGATGTCATCCAATGCTTGTATTGTCAGGGGAATATAAGGAGGGGTAGGTCTCTTTTTCCTCCTTCTTCTGCACTGTGACCCTGCCCTCCCCCTTTTCTCTATTTCTATTACTGATCACACAATGTCTGGATGCAGCAGGCTGCTTTCTGTGAATTGGTACGAGGACGGAGTAGCAACAGCTGCCCAGAGATTAACCTCCTCCTGGCTGGAGAATAGCTCTCATCGCTGGCACCACCAGTCTGGATACAAATGATAAACCTTGTGCTACAATATCCAAACTGCTTCCTGTGGCATTTTGCTGGCAGAGCCCCTAATGTGTCCTGTTCCCACAGTTATCCCACCAGCAGCAGAGGGCGACAATAATGAGGCAAAGAAAAGGAAAGAGTTTGTTTGAAAGTGTCAAGAGAGTCTATGAATCACTTCCTTGTCAGGGAATTGTAAACTCCCAGCATAAAAGTTAACCCCTTTCCAGCCAGAGGGAAGAGAAGGTTAGGCAGGCCAAAGACATAGCATTTAATAATTAATGTAATCGTTTTTTTTGTTTTTTTTACATAATCTTATAAACAATTTTTTTTATAAACACTTAATAGTTTTCTAAATCTTTACAGAATTATAACTTAAATTAAAGCACATAATAGTGTCCAAAATTTGTGATATACTTTGCCCGCCCCAGGTAGCGGCTAATGGGTACCATGGCTGACTGCTTGCATCTAAAAAAAATACTCCATTAAGGAATATATATATATATATACACACATACATACATACATACACGCACACATATAGACACATACATAGAAGTAAGAATAAATTAGGTCCCCTGTCCAAGGAGCAACTCTGTGGATGTGTAAATTGTCGGTCTGGAGCTGTAGATATAGTGTGTGTGTGTGTGTGTGTGTGTGTGTGTGTGTGTGTGTGTGTGTGTGTGTGCCACCTCTAACCTCCCATTGAAATCAATGGGAGGTAGAAAAGGCGCTTTTTTGCTGCGTTTGTGGCTCGCGGTCCTCGTGGGCAAAAAACGAAGCGAAAACTGCGGCAAGAAAGTGAAGGCCGGTCAAAATCTGCAGGGATTTCGAGGCAGATTTTTTTCTGTCTGCAAAATACTACGTGTGAACAGGGCCTTAGATGCTCGTAAAGGGTTGTATCCGCTGTTTCCGGAGCTCCCGAGTTCCAAAAAGAGCGTAGCTCGCTGTGCTACTCTGTTTCCTTAACTCCTATTCACTTCTATGGGAGTTACAGAAACAGCATAGCTCAGCTGTTTCCGTACTCCCGACCACCTCGACAGATAGTAGCCGTGGAGCCAGACTAGGCAGGACGGGGGTTCTGGAGGCCCCGTTCTAGAGTTAGGTGCAGGCCCCAGAGATGGGACCAGCATCTATTGGACATTTTCAGCATATCCTGTGGATAAATGTCCAAGAAGTTTCCATTATCTTTTGAAGCGAGACAAAAGCGGTGGGGCTTTGAAAACTTCGCATGAATCTCGACAATAGTAGCAATCATTACATTTTAATAAACCCTTTAAGAACATGGTGGATTATGTGAAGGGGTGAACAAATTTTAAACCAGCTGTACAGACCCTTAAAAACAAAGACATCGGGGAATTGTATAATTTGCCTTTTGATGAGTAATTATAAGATTGGAGTTGCACAGAGGTCATTCTGGCAGGACGGTTTACAGACGACAGCTGGACTGTCTGAGAAATTATATAAAACAATAAACTGTTTAATAAAATGAGACAAAGTGTAATGGCGATTATTACAGATGGAGAGGCATCAAAGCCGGGGACTGTATACTGGATCTAATGACAGTTTTATAATTCTTAACCCTATTAAAAAATGTTGAGCTTCAAGGAATTAAGACCATAAATCCAAACCTTGATATTATCAGTTTTGTAAACATCCAGTTTTGGGCCCCAACGTTGCCAGCAACTATAGACAGTTGCCATTCAGTCGTTACAAATTCTATATGGAGAAAACAATGCTTCAATCCTTTACTTACATTGGGGTTATATTAAATATAAATAATTAACACATGGATGCCGAGTCTCCAAGAAGAAAAGAAAGCTGTATAAAACAGCACCTATAGCTTAGTTAGGGGTCAAACAGTATCTCAGTGTGCCTCTGATTTTATATGGAGGTTCACAGAGTTTTTTTTCTCATGGATCCCATATGAATCAGTATGAAAAACCTCTGTATGCTTCCATATGAAATTGGGGCACATTTCAACACATAGCTGTATTACAAAGGTATTCTTGGGTGGTGCATACAAACTAAGGGTTAATTCACACTGCAAAGCCTCATCAAAAAACGCTTTATGGCAGGATATTATAGGGACCCTGTGTTCCGCCATAGAGGGTTCAGGCATGCGGCTTTGCCACAAGCATTAACCTTTTTTTTTAAACTCTGTTTATTGTAGTTATACATACAGAAACCATTGATAGGAACAAAAACAATAACATTCCTGCATAAGACGAGATCACATGGTGAGCAATAATGTCACATATAATACATAGAAAGTAGTCATATTAGACCCCATAATGACACCGCACGCAGGCAGGGCAGAGACACACGGATAAGTTGGCAAATAAAAAAAAACATACTCCATTCACTCAACAATACCCAGGTCAAAAAAGAAAGAGTGTGTTAGAAATGATCCAGTCGGAGGTCAATCCCCAATAACGCTGTGCGGCAAGGAAGCTCTAAGGTCGCCCACGCTGAAAGAGGTACGAGGTGAACACTACCACCCCCACCCCCCCCCCCAAACCCCCAGGAACTTATGTTGACATCCTCTGTGCTTATACACCACATTTTCATACGGGAGTATAGAGTTAACTAGCTTTTTCCACTAGGAGAGCTCTGGAGAGATATCCCCCATCCAACAAATGGCTATCGCTTTTCTAGCTAAGAACAAGACTTCACGTAGGAAAACTCCCTCATAGTGCGACCAGACCCCCGTGGGCATCAGCCCCAATAAACATAGTCCGGGTTCACACGGTCCAAAATTGAGGAAAGCAGATGAGTTACCTCCCTCCAAAAATTTGCTATGACTGGGCACTGCCACATCATTTGATCAAAACCAGCCCGGTCTTGCGAGCATCTAGGGCATCGTGAGCTGGATGCCCTTCTAATACGAAATAGCCTAGTTGGAGTAATATAACATCTGTGTATGATGTACAAGCATTAAACTTTAATTGTAAACTTTTTTTTTTCTTTCATTTTTGGTATACAAAACGTATACACGTAAAATTCCAACAGGCTTCAGATGTGGCGTACCTGCAGCATTATCAATTATATTACGCTGGATTTTCACGTCACAGTCAAAATGAGTTTTTTGCTGCGATTTTCCAAAAATCACAACAAAACGGGGCGGTTTTACCACGTCAAGGAAAAACCGCAATTCGACAGTGACACGTGAACCCAGCCTTACAGGGAACATACAAAATAGGGAACTCCAAGTAAAACGAACACTTCCAGTTTTTACATTCTGCCGTAATCATAGAAAAAATGCTTGCAACAAAAATACATGTACAACCATATGGTGTGTTTGGAGTATGTGTGTGAATCCCTAGTTATCACCTGTGGATAATCGAGGCATGAGGCCTGCAGATCTGAGAGAGACCATTTCTCACTGCAGGTAAACAGTGATCACCAAGGGGCTCCTTTTTGGGTGAAATATGAAATTAAGTATTACAAGTAAAAGAAAAACAACGACAAGCAGCAAGAGATCAGGTGACCTATTGATTCTCTGTGAAGCCGTGTCTGATTGACAGCTAATGCACAGAAGTTGCCATAGAAACAAAACTGGGAACTCTGCCAAAATTATTTGCATATAAAAGGTTACTCTTACCTTAATAGAGCACATGTTCTGTTTCAGGGGAAACATTGCAGTTCACCCTTTTTTCTTCTGGAGCAAGGACTAATCCTATAATACCTATGTAAAAGCATAGTTAAAGATTTAAAATTCTTAGAATCAGAGGTTTCTCTGATCTCCGCCGTTATAGAGCGGGGCTGCGGCTGTGTAATATAGCCATTGCCCCGCTCCTGACATTAAAGAGGCTCTGTCACCAGATTTTGCAACCCCTATCTCCTATTGCAGCAGATCGGCGCTGCAATGTAGATAACAGTAACGTTTTTGTTTTTTTTAAACGAGCATTATTGGCCAAGTTATGACCATTTTTATATTTATGCAAATGAGGCTTTCTAAAGTACAACTGGGCATGTTTAAAGTTAAAGTACAACTGGGCGTGTATTATGTGTGTAACATCTGGGCGTTTTTACTTCTTTTACTAGCTGGGCGTTGTGAATAGAAGTATCATCCACTTCTCTTCACAACGCCCAGCTTCTGGCAGTGCACAGACACACAGCGTGTTCTCGAGAGATCACGCTGTGACGTCACTTCCTGCCCCAGGTCCTGCATCGTGTCGGACGAGCGAGGACACATCGGCACCAGAGGCTACAGTTGATTCTGCAGCAGCATCAGCGTTTGCAGGTAAGTAGCTACGCCGAACAAGGGGTTGTTTTGCAGCGCGCCCGCTCATTAGTGCGGCGCAGGCCGCATCGCATCATCCTGACGGTACGCACTTTTCAGGACTCAGGAGCAGGGCAATGGCTGTATTACACAGCCGCAGCCACGCTCTCATACATTCATGTATTACTATACTTAGCTGTGCGGCCGCACAGCTTAGTATCGAAATACATGAAATATTGGTATCGAATCGCTTGTGGGTGCACAGTAGCTAAACAGTATCGAAGTTTCGATGCATCATGCATCCGTTCAGCGTCCTACAGAAAACATTACACCGTCCAGAGTGAAAGGAAAGAGTCACCTCCCATTTGGCAAGTAGATCCAAATTAGCATATTTAGAAAAATGCTCATAACTTTGCAAATAACAAACGTTTTAAAAAAAACAAAAAAAACAAAAAAAACACACTGTAGTTATCAGCATCATAGCACCTATTAGATTAGTTAGGAGATAGGGAATTAAGAAAGTAGTGACAGATCCTCTAAGTTTGCTCTTCAATATTTTTAAAAAACATTTTTCCACACATCTATATCATCATTCTCAACAATATTGTAATACAAACAACATAAAATCCAAATAAAAAACAACAATAAAATACACATTCACGGTGCTCATGACCCAACGCTGAGGTCCACCACTATGGGCGTCTTTTGGGCTGGAGAACTAAATTCTATAGAGAGCTCTTGTTTAGTTTGCTGATAAGAAAACACACGTAACCCTCAGCTCAGGAGGGGAATCCTGCAAGAAATAGACGTACGAATAGAAAATAGCGCCATTCCTGTACTAAAGGGGTTGTATGGGGCTGAGCTACAATACCACAAACAGTCCATGGACAGGAGTGACGCTGTTTGTCGAAGAAAGCAACCATGTTTTTTTCTTATCTCATACAAGATTTGTAGCACTGTATTCTGCTCTCTAGGCCCCATGCACACGACCGTATTTTTGTCTACCCGTAAATACTGGCGTAAATACGGGTCCTTGGTCACACGTATTCGACCCGTATTGCACCAGTATTTGCGGACCCGTGCCCGTAAATACGGGACTGTTGTCACCCGTATTTACGGGCACGTTTTCGCTGCAAAATTACACTGCAGTAATCGGCAGCCCCTTCTCTCTATCAGTGCAGGATAGAGAGAAGGGACAGCCCTTTCCGTAATAAAAGTAAAAGAAATTCATACTTACCCGGCCGTTGCCTTGGTGACGCGTCTCTCTCTTGACATCCAGTCCAACCTCCCTGGTTGACGCGCAGTCCATGTGACCGCTGCAGCCAATCACATGGGCTGTAACGTCATCCTAGGAGGAAGAAGCAGGGAGTTCTGGGTAAGTATGAACGTCTTTTTTTTTTTTTTACAGCTTTATCTATATTGTGATCGGCAGTCACTGTCCCTGGTGCTGAAAGAGTTACTGCCGATCGTTTAACTCTTTCAGCACCCTGGACAGTGACTATACACTGACGTCGCCTAGCAACGGTCCCGTAATTACGGGTGCCCACACGTAGTCACCCGTAATTACGGGAGCCCCATAGACTTCTATGGGCCTGCCCGTGCCGTAATTACGGCCTGAAATAGGACATGTTCTATATTTTTCAACGGCACGGGCACCTTCCCGTAAGCATACGTGGAGGTACCCGTGGCCAATAGAAGTCTATGGGCCCATAATTACTGGCCGTAATTACGGCCCGTGATTACGGGCGTTTTTAAGTTCGTGTGCATGGGGCCTAAGACCCAGGCTACATGATAATTGATTTGGAATGGCCACAGCACGTGGGTAGCATCACACAATGCCCCTCTTCAGTAATTAAAGTTGTGTGATCCTTCCCCATATGGCATGGGTTAGGCTTCGTTCACATCTGCGCCAGGGCTCCGTTCTGTCTGAGTTTTCCGTCGGAACGGAGTCCTGATATACACAAACGTCCGTTTCCATCACCTTTGATTTCAATGGTGACGAATCCGGTGCCAATGGGTGTAAATACATGTGTTGGTTTTGTGGCTCTCTTTTTTCCATGACTTTGCACAAATAGTGGGGGGGGGGGCCACAAAAGCGGCACATGTGATTACACCCGAACATCGGAAAACTGGGACTGGTTTTGGGGACTTGACACTTAGCACTTAGGTTTTGGAGCCTCAGACAGACAATGACTCCCTGTAACTCAGTCAGTATACTCCTTCTGCACCCTCCGCTCTTGAGTCTCGGGGCTGTGCAGACCGGTAGTGTGCCCGGCTGCTGAATGCGAGTGTCTCTGGCTCTCTGCGCCACGAGCGCCAATCTCACACTAGACCTATTCCTAGTGCTGGGCGGCCTGGCAAAGAAGAATTATCCAATCCAAAAAGGTAGTAATCTAAGTTAGTACGTATTATCTTATTACGCGAAATTACTGGCAGGAAAAAAAAAAATGTAATTTAACTGGCACCGGCCTGCCAGTATTTATACCGGCTAGGCTGGTGGTTTATTGGCTTGGTGGCATCCCTGGTTAGGACATAGAGCACCAAAAGTTTTGGACCTTGATCGCTACAAAAAACCCCTTGTAAAAATAAAGTAATAACTATCTGTCAGTAGATGCTTGAACTTGTATCATCCCAGAATGTGAGGGATTTGGCACTGAAGACAAGCTGCCTTTTTCCTTCTGCTGTAATCTGTTCAGATGGCTGGAGCCCATATTATGCACATGGTATTTGCAGCATATTTCAACCTAATGATCTGTTTATTTCCCAGGAGTGGAAACTGCTTCTTGCATTCTGTGCTTTGTTGATACCACAACAGGCAAACTACGAACGCTGAATCTGTCCATGATTTGACTGGCCTGGGATAAAGCAGAAGCAACGTGCAGGTGCTAAAATCAAATCAGACAATGAATGTATTTGAATAATTTTTAATCGTTTTACTGCAATATTAAATATACTTAAAATATGAAGATAGAGGAAGAATCTCACATTTAAAGTATAGATAATATTGCAGTCCTTTAGTTTAAAACTATATAAATATTCATTGTTTGCGCATATAATAGCACAGGCAGGCTGTTGCTGCATCTTGTGGAGATGTCATAAGTGTCTGATAGATGTGAATCCCTACCTACTGGGAGAACGGGTGTCTGGTGACCCCCGTTCGTGGTTTTCTGGCCACGCATACACCATTGAGGTAAATGGAGAGAAGGCCATGCGTGGAAGACGTCTTTATTATGGGAATTACAAAAAACGCCAAGCAAGCGGCACTCAGCTCTTTCCGTAACGTCCATAAAATAGAGAGGTCTGTGCGCAAGCCTTATTGCTCTTCGAAGACAAACATTGCTATACCCCCATAATAAACAGGTGGGTGGGTGCTTTCAAGTATTTTCTATGAGAACATTGCATGCGTTTAATCGTGAGATTTGTTTCTGTTGTTTTTGCCCGCAGCAAATTGATAGCAAAAAAATAATTTGGTATGCTTTTTTAATCAGGGAAAGATGTGAAATGGCCCCCTTTTTAGACACCTGCGTGGGACCACCTTGGGCCTTCAGAACGGCAGCAATTCCTCATGGAAAAGATTCTACTAGGTGTTTATATCGCTCTGCAGGAATATTAGCCCATGTGGACAGGATCGCTTCTCGCAGTTGCTGCTAAAGTTTCCGTCTGCCATAGAGTAAACAGCTGCCATGAAGGAATGAACTTGGCCGGCCACAATACTTCGGTAAGCCCTACTCATCAAACGTCGATCCACAGGTATCCGAGGACAGCGGGTGCGCCAAGAAAATATTCCCCCACCATTACTCCACCTACACGAGCCTGAACTGTTCACACCTGACAGGATGGGTTCATCTATTCATGCTGCTTGTGACAAATTCTGACGATCCTATCAGTATGGTACCACATAAATTGGGATACGTCTAACCAGGCGATTTTTTCCCACTGCTCGGAGATTTCATTTCTGCCCTCTTTTGCCCACTGGGGTCTTGCCCTTCTGTTTCCTTACGACAGTCCACAGTTGACATACACAGGATCCCCCTTGGCTGGATGTTTTCCCCTTTCCCCAGTTTGAGAAAGTTCCTGTTGGACTGAAACGTCGCATTTGTGGGTGAATAAATTCCTATTTATTTTGGATGTGCTGCCTCGTCTTCTGAATTTTGTGATTCCCATTTCGACATCATTGCATGAGAAAACCCCACAAGGTTGGCAGTTTTTCAAATACTTTATCTCGGCTAGTCTAATCGATGATCACGCCTCGTTCAGAGTCGCTCAGTTTGCTCGATATTCTAATGTGAATTCACACTCAAACTGATCCAGTTCCTATTATAACGGTTGATTATATAATAACCAATCATCATATACAGAATTCACTTTCATAACAGATGCAGCCATCCGAGGAGGTGTTAATAAGCTTATTAGAACTACAGTCACCGGCGAAACCGGAGTCAAACTCTTGTTTCAATTAACCTGTACAAAACGAGCGCAGACACAAATATTGTAATACCTCATTCTTAGGCCTCGTTCAGACGGCAGTATTTTGCCTCAGTATTTGTAGGCCAAAACTTGGAGTGGGTCCAAAACACAGTAGAGGTACAAATCTTCCCATTACACTTTCGCTGGTTTTGGCTCACAAACGCTGATGCAAAATACTATCCTAGATACCGCGGTCTGAAAGATGCCTTACAAGTTTTATTTTACTTTTATGCTGTTTAGAATACCCACACACCGGACAGATCTTTCCGCAGAAAATCTCCAGCAGTATACGCACATGTTGCATGCAGATTTTGTTGCGGATTTCACCCCTTCTACATTGTAGAGGGTGAAATCCACAGTGAACATCCAGAAGAGAACGCTCTGATTTACGTGCAAAAAATGTTCCCGTAGCATGTTGATGAGATTTGCTGAAATTTCATTCGGATGGCTGGGACTGTAATCCGCTGAAGATTTTGAGCACAGATAATCTGATGCAATTCCTTCCAGTTACGGACCCGGCCTTAATGACTAGAACACAACTGTAGTTGTAGTCACGGTTGCAATAAACAGCGTGTAGACATGTCATTTCATGTGCACCCCCTTACAAGGCTAATATTACTGCACTAAGGGTCTATTCACGTCATGGTCAAATCTGCTAAATTTTGCTGCGATTTGTGCAAAATCGTGATAAAAGCGCGGTTTGAAGGAGCCATATGACAAGACCCTAATGCACAATCGCACACCGAACTACCGCCATCACACAGTGCAATAATCAGGCAAAAATTATTGTCGTGGAGCCTGAGCCAAGCTACAATCCTCTGTTATCTAAACAGCCTTGACCCCAGGGTGATGTTGTAGCAAACTATCAGGACAATAGGGAGATTGAGGGTGTAATTGCCTTTTTTTTTACCAACATTTTGTTGCAGAAATTTCTGCAACTGCAAATCAGTTACATTCATCAGATGTGATTTCACATGCGGCCAGATTTGTTACAGAAATATCTGCGACTGAATTTTTTTCCATACATCTGAATGGGATGATTTCTGTAAACCCCAGAGGAATGGGACAGCCTCACCAATATCTGCAACAATCAGCCCCGTGGGAATATACCCAAAGGCCACTTTCACAGAGTATTTAGATCAGTATTTTGCATCAGTATTTGAAAGATAGTAGTGGAACATAAATAGAAAAATTATGGAAGGATTTGCACCTCTTCCATGTTTTAGACCCACGTCTGGTTCTGTCTTTCAGACACTGACCTAAATACTGTCATGTGAAAGCGGCTTTATATTATAGTCAGTATTAAGCATAAGTATTTGGAAGCCAAAGCCAGGGGGAGGTCCAAAACATGGAAGAGGTCCAAATCTTTCCATTACACCTTTTTCTATGAAGGTCCCACTACTAGTTTTAGATTACAAATACTGAAGCAAAATACTGATCAAAATACTCCCGTGAAAGGGTATGTTCACAAGACTTATTGTCAGCCCTTTTTCGGGCCGTAAACGCCCCGAAACATGGCTGAAAATATGGGGGCTGAAGGCCTCCAAACATCTGCCCATTGATTTCAATGTGAAAAACTGCATTTTGTTCCCACGTGGCGTTTTTTTTAAAAACAGCGCATAAATACGCCCCGTAAGAAATAAGTGCTTGTCACTTCTTGAGACGTTTTTGGATCGGGTCAATAGAAAAACAGCTCCAAAAACGGGCGTAAAAAAACGCATCCCAAAAAAACGCTTGATGCTTAAAATACGGCTGAGAATCAGAGGCTGTTTTCCCTTGAAAATAGCTTTGTATTTTACAGCCGTTTTTTGTTAAGCGTGTGAACATACCCAAAGAAGCCTAAAGCTACTATCAGACGGCGGTATTTTGCATCAGCAGTTTTTTTGTGTAGGATCCACTCCTGGTACTGGCTTCCAAATAAAGATATAAAATACTGACTAAAATACTGCTGAATCATTTTTGGAAAAACCGCAGCAATTAAGCCATGGTTGAGGGGAAAAAAATGCAGTTCTTGGAAATACACCCTAAGGCCTTATTTACATGAGCGTTGCGCATCTCGGACGTGAAAAACTGCAGTTTTTCACGTCCGAGGTGCATCTGTGCTCGGCGCTGCGGGACACGATGTCTCGCATCCCCCATAAATGAGAGTCTATGGAGGGATGTGTGAAAAGACATGTCCTATTTTCCTGTTTCAACGGACGTCCCACGGACATTTAACACGCTCGTGTAAATAAGACCTAAGGGTATGTTCACAAGCTTAAAAAAAATCATCTGAAAATGCAGAGCTGTTTTCAAGGGAAAACAGCTCCTGATTTTCAGGAGTTTTTCTAATCAAACTATAATTTTCGCTGCGTCTTTTACAGCTGTTTTTCTATTGAGTCAAAGAAAAATTGCTCCAAAAACGGCTCAAGAAGTGACATGCACTTCTTTTTACACGTCGTTTTTTGAAAATGGGGTGTACAAAAACGGAACAGAACGCCGTATTTCCCATTGAAATCAATAGCCAGATGTTTGTAGGCGTTCTGCTTCCGATTTTTCAGCCGTTTATCGGGACGTTTACCCATTGGTGGGGGTCTCAGTGCTCGGACCCCCACCAATCCAAACTTCTGACATTTCAATATGACATATCAGAAGTTTGTCAAACGTTTAGCTACACTTTAAAGTTTGATTCATACAGATGATGAAAAGGCATACTAAAAACATATTATAATCACGCATGTAGCTTTTTTACTTTCATAGCAGTTAACTAGGGGCAAAACAGGGGTTTCAAGTATAAGGGTATGTTCACACGTTTAGCAAAAAACGTCTGAAAATACAGAGCGGTTTTCAAGGGAAGAAAGCTCCTGATTTTCAGCCGTTTTTTATTTAACCCCTTAAGGACGCAGCCTAGTTTGGGCCTTAAGGCTCAGAGCCCATTTTTCAAATCTGACATATTTCACTTTATGTGGTAATAACGTCGGAATGCTTAAACCTATCCAAGCGATTCTGAGATTGTTTTCTCGTGACACATTGGGCTTCATGTTCGTGGTAAAATTTGGTCGATATATTCAGTGTTTATTGGTGAAAAATTGCAAAATTTAGAGAAAATTTTATTTTTCTGAATTTAAATGCATCTGCTTGGTAAGATCGACTTACCTGCAAACGCTGATGCTGCTGCAGAATCAACTGTAGCCTCTGGTGCCGTCACGATGCAGGACCTGTGAGTGACGTCACAGATCTGCACTGTCAGAAGCTGGGCGTTCTGAAGAGAAGAGGATGATACTTCTCATCAGAATGCCCAGCTAGTGAAAGTATTAAAAACGCCCCGATGTACGCACCTAATACACACCCACTTGGACTTTTACTTTTAAACACACCCACTTGGACTTTTGCAAGCCTCATTTGCATAACTACAAAAATGGTCATAACTTGGCCAAAAATGCTCGTTTTTTTAAAAATAAAAACGTTACTGTAATCTACATTGCAGCGCCTATCTGCTGCAATAGCAGATAGGGGTTGCAAAATCTGGTGACAGAGCCTCTTTAAACTCGCGTTTTTTGGAGCTGTTTTTCTATAGTCAATGAAAAACTACTCCAAAAACGGCTTTTGCAGGCGTTTTAGTACGTGCCCGTTTTTCAAAACGGCCGTGTAAAAAAAATACCCTGTCGGAACAGAACGCTGTTTTTCCTATTGAAATCAATGAGTAGAGGTTTGGAGGCGTTCTGCTTCTGATTTTTCGGCCTGAAAATAAGCCGTGTGACCATACCATAATAACCAACACAAAGTAGAGCAGCGGCCGATTACCACCATTTAGATTACGGCTTTTCTAATCTAAAATCTGTTTGTGATTAGCAAAATCTCCATGGTTCTATCTGCACTAGTCTTGGCCCACTGTTTATTTGTAGAACCAACTGTTGCAACCTTACACAACAACACACTGAGTATGACACTGACTAGCACAAGAAGTAATAAAAACAAACTCACCCTTCAAGAAGCACAGCCCGGTAATGTCATCTGCCATGAACAGTCTATGGTGCAGTGATGTGAGTGCGCCACCTGCTGTTCTTGGATAGCAAATACATTAAATCAGATTCGCAACAGGTGCGTAAACAAACAAAAAAAAAAAAATTTTACTTTACATTATATCTTACATCGTATTTTGGACTAGTTCAGACCATTATTCTGATTCTACAATTGATAGTAGCAGGTAGACTTCCTGAAAAAAAATATATTGGGGTTTATGTTTTGTCCAGATGAACAGTGTGAAAAAGAAATTGCACTGAATGGTACGGTCCCGCGCCCGCATGCTGTGGCCAATGGCTGCACGTATACGTGGCGAAATCATGCAGCCATTGGCCACTGCAAGCGTGCTGGGCTTCGGCTGCCGCTATGTGGCACCGTACCCTAATCCTGCGTTCACATCAGCATTCGGGTTCGGTCAGACCTTTCAACGGAAACCATAGTTTCCGTTTGCATTACAATTAAAAACAACAAGTTAGGGCCTATTCACATCACCGTTCACTTTCCGTTCCGGGGTTCACGTCGGGTGAACCCAGCAACGGAAAGGGAAAGCACAGCTTCCGTTTCAGTCACCATTGATCTCAATGGTGACGGAAACATCGCTAATGGTTTCCGTTCGTCACCATTCCGGCAGGTTTCCTGTTTTCCGACGGAATCAATAGCGGAGTCGACTGCACTATTGATTCCGTCGGAAAACAGGAAACCTGCCGGATGGTGACGAACGGAAACCATTAGCGATGTTTCCGTCACCATTGAGATCAATGGTGACTGAAACGGAAGCTGTGGTTTCACTTTTACTTTCCGTTGCGGGGTTCACCCGACGGAACCCTCTGACGGAACCCCGGAACGGAAAGCGAACGGTGATGTGAACAGGCCCTTATACTTCCATTGCTAATGGTTTCCGTTTGTCTCCGTTCCGTAAGGTTTCAGGGGCTTTTTACAGATTCAATTGCGCAGTCGACTGATGTGAACAGGCGCAGTTGATGCTTCACCCTGAAACTATTAGGATATATTCACACGTTGAGGTCTGGTTAAAAACCGTATAAAAAACGCATTGGAAAAACCGCACACGTGTTTACCGTGATTTAGTACAAACGCAACCATATTAAAAATACCTAATCAAATCACTGTGAAAACACACTTGATTTTTCAAATGCCTTTTTCAATGGTGTTTTTTTTTTTTTAACTGCACCTTAAACGATCGTATTCGGGTCCATCTCACACGTTGCAGACGAGACGCGGTCAGACTTATTTGACGCGGTTGCTGTTTTTTTTTTTTTTTATACCACAACCGCATTAAAAACAATGCATCTAATTGTGGTAAGAATTTTTCATGGTGTTTTTTTTGAAAAAGTTTTTGGTGGTGTTTTTTCAATTATTTTGAAACGCGTATTTCTTGCGTTTATGAAGTCCTGTAGAGAAGCCAGAGCATGCGGCAGCCGAAAAAATACCCCAAAAAAAACCACCACAGACCAAAGCGCTGCGTATGTAGCAGTTTCAATACGTAGCGTTTTTTTTCTCACGTTCCATCGGCCTCCATATTATGGCGGTTTTCTGGTCTAGAAATATTGCTTCTAGGGGAGAATATCTTCAACGTACAGCGCCCCACAAGACGGCACACGGACTCCTTGCGCAGGAGACGCTGCGCGCCGCCATGCTGCTTTCTGTTGCTGAGGCAACCGTCTGAAGCCTCTGCTGCATGCCTCAATGGTGTGAATTAAATTAATGAGGGGAAAAATGCAAAGTTTTTTTCAAAAATACATAGGAAGGGAATAAAAACACGGGTTGTATAAACGTCTAAAAGTCACCGGTCATGTAACGTGAATTTTGCCGGTTATATCGCAGAACTGCTTTTGGAAGAAACTTAAAAAACATAAAACTAATTTATGAATTCTCTCACCGAGTTTTTGGACATTTCGACAATTTTTGTTTGGGTCAGAAATAGTGAATTATCTGCCATTGTTCTCCTCAGGTGGCTCTGCAGCTGCGGTGAAACGATTATTCTCCCTTGAAAACCGTTTTAATTAACCAAAAAACATGCATGATGGGGGTTGTAGTTTCACCTCAGACTAGTGACTGAGCTATAGTGGAGTATATTACTGCGGTGACGCCGGCTTCCTGCCCCTGGTGATCTATATTTACATTACATGTTCTCTCATCAGGTGGAGGACGGCTGTGTCTGGTATCACCTGCGAAGACGGCGGGTGAAAGACTGTGCGCGCAACTCCAGAGTTTCCCGCCTCTCCTGCCGCCGGAGAAGCCACGCCCCTCCAATATGTCTACCACGCCCAACCCTGTCCCTACCTGTCTGACACGCCCACCCTATGGCCCACCTTTCTACCCCGCCCACCCCGGGCTCCAGTGTCCCCACCTCATTGTGCCCGTATCAGTGTGGGGGTGCAGACCAGGTGAGTCCTGTTCATAGATAGCCGTCATACTGCAGTGTGTATACTATACAGCAGATATATGCTGCCATATACACGCTATGCAACAGACCTACTCGCACACAATACACTGCCATATACATGCTATGCAACAGACCTACTCACACACAATACACTGCCATATACATGCTATGCAGCAGACCTACTCACACACAATACACTGCCATATACATGCTATGCAGCAGACCTACTCACACACAATACACTGCCATATACATGCTATGCAACAGACCTACTCACACACAATACACTGCCATATACATGCTATGCAGCAGACCTATATACACTATATGCAGACACTGCCATATACAGACATATATACTGCCATATACACTATGCAGCAGACCTATATACACTATATATATATATATATATGCCGCCATATACACTATACACTGCCATATACATGCTGTACAGCAGACCTATATAGACTATACACTGCCATATACATGCTATACAGCCGACCTATATACACTATACCCTGCCATATACACGCTATACAGCAGACCTATATACACTATACACTGCCATATACACTATACAGCAGACCTATATACACTATACACTGCCATATACACTATACAGCAGACTTATATACACTGCCATATACACTCTATACAGCAGACCTATATACACTATACACTGCCATATGCACTATACAGCAGACCTATATACACTATACACTGCCATATACATGCTGTACAGCAGACCTATATGCACTATACACTGCCATATACACGCTATACAGCAGATCTATATACACTTCCATATACATACTATACAGCAGACCTATATACACTATACACTGCCATATACACGCTATACATCAGACCTATATACACTGCCATATACACTCTGTACAGCAGACCTATATACACTATACACTGCCATATACACGCTGTACAGCAGATCTATATACACGCTATACAGCAGACCTATATACACTATACATGCTATACAGCAGACCTATATACACTATACATTGCCATATACACGCTGTATAGCAGACCTATATACACTATACACTGCCATATACACTATACAGCTGACCTATATATACACTATACACTGCCATATACACTCTACAGCTGACCTATATACACACACTATACACTGCCATATACACTCTATACAGCAGACCTATATACACTATACAATGCCATATACACTCTATACAGCAGATCTATATACACTGCCATATACACGCTATACAGCAGACCTATATACACTATACACTGCCATATACATTCTATACAGCAGACCTATATACACTATACACTGCCATATACACTCAATACAGCAGACCTATATACACTGCCATATACACGCTATACAGCAGACCTATATACACTGCCATATACACACTATACAGCAGACCTATATACACTATACACTGCCATATACACGCTGTACAGCGGACCTATATACACTGCCATATACACGCTATACATCAGACCTATATACACTGCCATATACACTATACAGCATACCTATATACCATATACACGCTATACAGCAGATCTATATACACTGTACACTGCCATATACACGCTATACACTGCCATATACATTCTATACAGCAGACCTATATACACTATACACTGCCATATACACTCTATACAGCAGACCTATATACACTGCCATATACACTCAATACAGCAGACCTATATACACTGCCATATACACGCTATACAGCAGACCTATATACACTGCCATATACACGCTATACAGCAGACCTATATACACTGCCATATACACACTATACAGCAGACCTATATACACTATACACTGCCATATACATGCTGTACAGCAGACCTATATACACACACTATACACTGCCATATACACTCTATACAGCACACCTATATACACGCTATACTTCAGACCTATATACATTGCCATATACACGCTGTACAGCAGACCTATATACACTGTACACTGCCATATACACGCTATACAGGAGACCTATATACACTGTACACTGCCATATACACTCTTACAGCAGACCTATATACACTGTATACTGCCATATACACTCTTACAGCAGACCTATATACACTGTACACTGCCATATACACTCTTACAGCAGACCTATATACACTGTACACTTCCATATACACGCTATACAGGAGACCTATATACACTGTACACTGCCATATACACTCACAGCAGACCTATATACACTAGACACTGCCATATACACGCTATACAGCAGACCTATATACACTGTACACTGCCATATAAAATCTATACAGCAGAACTATATACACTATACACTGCCATATACACGCTATACAGCAGACCTATATACACTGCCATATACAGGCTATACAGCAGACCTATATACACTGCCATATGCACTCTATACAGCAGACCTATATACAATATACGCTGCCATATACACGCTATACAGCAGAGCTATATACACTGCCATATACACTATACAGCAGACCTATATACACTAGACACTGCCATATACACGCTATACAGCAGACCTATCTACACTGCCATATACACTCTATACAGTAGACCTATATACACTGTACACTGCCATATACACCCTATACAGCAGATCTATATACACTGCCATATACACTCTACAGCAGACCTATATACACTGTACACTGCCATATACGCTCTATACAGCAGACCTATATACGCTATACACTGCCATATACACTCTATACAGCAGACCTATATACATTGTACACTGCCATATACACGCTATACAGCAGACCTATATATGCTATACACTGCCATATACACTCTATACAGCAGACCTATATACGCTATACACTTCCATATACACTCTATACAGCAGACCTATATACACTATACACTGCCATATACACACTATACAGCAGACCTATATACGCTATACACTGCCATATACACTCTATACAGCAGACCTATATACACTATACGCTGCCATATACACGCTATACAGCAGAGCTATATACACTAGACACTGCCATATACAGGCTATACAGCAGACCTATATACACTGCCATATACACTCTACAGCAGACCTATATACACTGTACACTGCCATATACGCTCTATACAGCAGACCTATATACGCTATACACTGCCATATACACTCTATACAGCAGACCTATATACATTGTACACTGCCATATACACGCTATACAGCAGACCTATATATGCTATACACTGCCATATACACTCTATACAGCAGACCTATATACGCTATACACTGCCATATACACGCTATATACACTAGACACTGCCATATACAGGCTATACAGCAGACCTATATACACTGCCATATACACAACATTGTATTTCACATTATTGTATTTTCACTTGAATATAAATAAACTAATTATGATTCATTGACAGATTTCAGACTTCATTATTTTGCTTCCATTGCAATACATGCTATCCACACGCTCCAGACGCTGCTAGTTGGGACTGTACTCATAGGGTATGTTCATACTGTGTAGATTTTGCATGAGTTTTTATAAGCCAAAAACAGCATTGGATCCAGAAGAGCAGACTTACAAGTCATTCCCATATATTTCTTCTGTTTAGGTTCCATTTCTGCTTTTGGCTTAAAATATTCATGCAAAATCTGCACTGTGTGAACAAGGCCTTTGGGTATTTTACATTCGGCAGATATGTTGCGTATAGTCTGCTCCCTACATCTAAGGCTCCATGCACACGACCGTAAAAATTCTCTGTAATTTACGACCGTAGTACAGTCCGCAATATCGGAGCCATTCGCTACGGATAGGTGTCCGTGCCGTAGACGCTGATCTCCTTGGGAAGCAAAAGATCAAACATGCTGAAATCCAACAAGTGCAGGGCAGAGATTTTTCTGGAATAACAGTCAGTCATCCCATTGAAGAATTCTACAGTTCGTCTCTCCCTAGCCTGAATGACTGATAACAGAGAACAATAGATTGCATACAATCACACAGCGAAAGGAGGTGAATGACTTAGGAGCTCGTGGTGTATAATGTCTAGGAGAAGGATCACTTCAGTAAAGTTTGTATCAGTGAGAAAGTTAATGACTTGTCAAATGTCTGTAACCATGGTGATAATCCACGCACAAACACTCCTCCAAACGGAAAGAGATTAGACTTTAACGCCGCAAGACTCAGCAACGTTTCTCTTTTCTCTAGGATCATGTCTTCAAAGGAGGACTGGGACGGGACTGCCCTGGAGACATTCAGCCATGTGCAAGGTGAGTGAAGTAACGACTGCAACTTTCTTCTTTAGCATATGAGCCTACGGCCAAAAAGGAAGTTATAAGTGGCAAACTTGGGAGACGAGAGGTTAATACCGTATACATATTTCTGAAAGTTTTTAATTCCCCCTGCAGCGCCCCCACAGGCTAAATGAAGCATTACACTGTTGTTGAAATCAATAGACTGTCCATGTAATGAAGGTCCTCCAGATCAGTAGATCGTCTTGGAGTTGCTCTCCCGATTCATTGATGAGGGTCCTTAGAGTGGAGACCCAAATGTGTGACTTGTTATACTAATGAAGGGCTAGGGCAGTGGCCTCCAACCTGTAACTCCCTAGTCATTGTAAAACTACAACTCCCAGCAGTCCCGGACTCCCGTGCTGGGCTAGGAGCGCACGTTGAGAAGTGTCCCTGGCAGTTCCATTGCCTTTGCATATTTCTTAAATATTTTGTAAACTGATTATTTTTTACTTCAGATGTATCTCGTGCGTGGGACAGCCTTTTAGAAGCTAAACATGTGGTAAGTGAACTTAATGTTAGGATCAATAAATAAATTGGTAATTAAATAGACACCTTTTCACACTGTGGGTCCCCTCCACCTCCTGAAATCCTGGGGTTCCCGTGTTGTTTTGGAGGAAGCGGTGGTCTCTGTATAAATGCCAGACTTATATTTGAGGAGGCTGTAGACACAGATTGTGTGGCACCTTAGACTCCACCCATCAGGTAAACCACACCCTTAAAGGGTTGTTCCACAAAGACATTTATCACTGATCTACAGGATAGTTGATAAATGTCTGATTGCTGGGGCTCCACCGCTGGCATTAGTAATTAGGGTCCTGACCCCCCCCCTTCCTCCTCTGCACGATCGCAGTGAGTAGAAATTTAAATGGTGCGGTGTTGCTTAATTCAATGTGTATGGGGCTGACGGAAACAGCCGAGTGCTGTACACAGCTCCGTTCATACTCCTACTCACTGCGGTCGTTCAGTGAGGAAGAAGGGGGGACTCGGGACGCCCATTCTAGTGATCAGTGAGTCTCCTAGTGGGGGGGGCTGCCAGCGATCAGACATTTATCACCTATTCTGTCGATAAGTCATAAATGTCCTTCATGGAACAACCTCTTTAAGGGTAACTAAACTTTCCAAAAACTTTTCACTTGTCACAGTGACTCTTTAGAAGTTTTGATTGGTGGGGGTCCAAGCACTGAGACCCCCACCGATCGCTAAAATGAAGCGGTAGAAGCACTCGGGTAAGTGATGTGCTGCTTAGTTTCTGATCGGCTTTTCTTGGAATGCCGAGCAAGTGGTATATGGGCTCAATAGAAAGTCACTGCTCGCTCGGCTTTCCTCAGAAACGAAGCCGCACAGCACTTACCCGAGTTCTTCTACCGCCTCGTTATAGCGATCGGTGGGGGGTCTCAGTGCTCGGACCCCCACCAATCAAAACTTCTGACGGGTCACTATGACATATCAAACGTTTTTTGAAAGTTTAATTACGTATAGCTTTAAAATATCTGTCTCCGCTTATAGAACATTGCTCTTCTCACACTATTGTAGCCCCCTCTGCAGCCTTCCCCTTGTCCCTCCCTGGGTGTCCTCCTCTCACTCCTAAAAGACACTAAATGCCTGATTAATTTATACATGCATATTATTTACATATGAATACACCCTGTTCCCTTCAGTACGTGCCTTTCCACCAATGACGCCTATAGGCACAGGTCTGCCGTGCCTATAGGTAAATCCGGTACTGGTCATTTCGCTTGCAGTGCCCCTGCCGGAAGGACGGATTAAACAGTGACCAATGTTTTTAATAAACGCTATAGCAGCTGATTTCTTAGCTTGACTTAGAACCCCTGTCACCTGTCGTATGCCAAGAGGGTGTACCTTTTTATTTATTTTTAAAACATATTTTTTATTGACAAAATTCAAAATACACATTAGCATAGCGAACCATAAGGCCCGACAGGAATCTCCCAAAGTAGGAATGTAAAATATGCAGCAAGAACCTACATTTGCCAGACAAGGTTCCACATCAAGACACATCAAGTATACAAAAATAAGTCAAAAATATACATTCATATGATACAAAAATTGGACGAGTTTGGATATATCAAAGACCAACGATAAGGCGTAAAATACCATCTATATAACAATTTCCTCGTAGCTTCCTAGTGTTGAGTGGATCTGGATAACTTAGGTGCCAGAAGAAAAGTTGATTCCCAATCCACAGAGCCTGGGGTGAGATATAAATAGTTTTCCCAGTGCGAGAGGCACGAGATAGTTTTATTCTGCAGAATCTCTGAAATAGCTAAATATGCCTTAGAAACACCTTTCGCAGTCTTACTATAATGATGAAAATATAATTCATAAGGCGTTTTAGGAGGGTTATCACCAATATCAATAGTGTGCATAAAGTGTCGGATTCGCAGATATTTGTAAAAATCAACTTGTGGTATAGAGTATTTATTCGTGATCTCTGCAAAGGGTAACAAAAAACTGCCACTCCCAATATCTAACAGATTTCCAATACCCTGTTTCTCCCAGTTAGAGAGGTCTAAATCAGGAATCAAATGCATAAGGGTTTTCATAGACATGTCAAACACCCACAGTGGAAAGAGAACTTTTTGGACCACAATCCATTTCCAAGACAGCAAAGCAGCTTTAATAGTCAATAAAGGGGGGGGGGGTGCGTTTGTAACTTAAAAAGAGGCTCTGTCACCAGATTTTGCAACCCCTATCTGCTATTGCAGCAGATCGGCGCTGCAATGTAGATTACAGTAACGTTTTTATTTTAAAAAAACGAGCATTTTTGGCCAAGTTATGACCATTTTTGTATTAATGCAAATTAGGCTTGCAAAAGTACAACTGGGCGTGTTTAAAAGTAAAAGTCCAAGTGGGCGTGTATTATGTGCGTACATCGGGGCGTTTTTACTAGCTGGGCGTTCTGACGAGAAGTATCATCCACTTCTCTTCAGAACGCCCAGCTTCTGGCAGTGCAGACACAGCCGTGTTCTCGAGAGATCACGCTGTGACGTCACTCACAGGTCCTGCATCGTGTCAGACGAGCGAGGACACCGGCACCAGAGGCTACAGTTGATTCTGCAGCAGCATCGGCGTTTGCAGGTAAATCGATGTAGCTACTTACCTGCAAACCCTGATGCTGCTGCAGAATCAACTGTAGCCTCTGGTGCCGATGTGGCCGACACGATGCAGGACCTGTGAGTGACGTCACAGATCTGCACTGCCAGAAGCTGGGCGTTCTGAAGAGAAGTGGATGATACTTCTCGTCAGAACGGCCAGCTAGTAAAAGTAGTAAAAACGCCCCGATGTACGCACATAATACACGCCCAGTTGTACTTTTACTTTTCAACACGCCCACTTGTACTTTTGCAAGCCTCATTTGCATAAATACAAAAATGGTCATAACTTGGCCAAAAATGCTCGTTTTTTAAAAATAAAAACGTTACTGTAATCTACATTGCAGCGCCTATCTGCTGCAATAGCAGATAGGGGTTGCAAAATCTGGTGACAGAGCCTCTTTAAGGACAGAAGCCCAAAGATAAGTTTCAAGTCAACTATAATGTCCACAGTAACGTTCTACATTCACCCAATGTTTGGAATGTCGAGGGTTCAGCCACTGCCGAAGTTGATCCAAAATGGTAGCGTGATGGTATGCCACAAAATTAGGGAAACCGAGCCCTCCTTTCTGAATAGGGAGGCATAAAATATGTTGAGCAACTCTAGCTCTATTTTTTTTCCAAACACACTTCGACAGAAAGCTTTGTAGTCTGGTCAAATAAGAAACAGGTAAGGGGATAGGGAGATTTCTGAAAATGTTGGCAAAATGAACATTTTTATAGCTGCAATACGGCCAATCCAAGAAATTTCAAATTTAAGATAGTCGTCAAGGTCCCTTTCCAATTGGGTAAGTAACGGGAGATAAGGTATATAAACGCGACACAGATTACATCAATGTAATACCTAAATAAGAAAGGCCCTGGGAGGACCATGCGAAGGAATATTTATTTTGTAAAGCTTGTACGGTTTCCGGTAGTAAGCCCATATTCATAATCAGAGATTTACTAACCTTGAGCTTATAATATGACGCAGAACTAAAATGGTTCAACACCTTTACAACTTGAGGAAGGGAATCATTCGGGTCAGATCACACTGTAAGCACATCGTCAGCAAACAATCCTATTTTATGCATGGTATTACCTACACCAATTCCCTGGATATGTGGTGACAAACGAATGGCCTCTGCTAATGGTTCCATAATTAGCGTAAAAATTAACGGCGAAAGAGGGCAACCCTGGCGAGTACCCTTGGATATCGCAAAAGGTGTAGATTGACACCCTGAAGTTAGTACATTAGCCGAGGGTGTAGTATATAACGCCATGATAATATCTCGCGCTGTTCCGATGATACCAAATTTAGCCAGCACAGCATCCAGATAACCCCAATGTATGTGGTCGAATGCCTTCTCCGCATCCAATGAGAGTAGCAGAGAAGGCATACGACGGTGATCCACCCAGTCCATGATATCAATAAAACGTTGAGTTCCATCAACTGAAAATCTATTTTTAATAAACCCAACTTGGTCTTGGTGGGAACGAGAAGCCAGGATTTTCGAGTACAATTTTAAGTCCGTATTAAGCAAACTAATGGGCTTAAAATTCTGTGGCCTATTTGCTGGCTTGCCTGGTTTAGGTAAAGTAACAATCGTGGCCCGTAGCATTTCCGGAGGAATGTGCCCCGTAGAGTGAATACGATTGAACAACTGGAGGAGATGAGGAGCTAGGGTATTATGATATTTCCGATAATAATCGTTAGTTAGGTCATCAGGGCCAGGGGATTTTTGCGGCTTCAAAGTCGATATGGCGTCATTCATTTCCGATAATTAAAATGGTCTAGCTAAATCTTCTAATTGAGACGGCGTGACAGTCGTAAGGAAACAGATGTATGCTTGCCTATACAGTGGCATACATTGCAGCCTTGGGTCGGAGATATACTTTGGAAGATCCTCCTGACGTATATATCCGACGGAAGGATTTAATGTAATGTGAACGGAGCCTAACTGATAGAGGGAAGAATCTCTGTCATCTAGAGGCGTCATAGGGTGTTTAAAAGAGGAGGCAACATTCTCTAGATTGGGCAACCCCTCGAAAAAAAGATATTTCAATTGTTTGGCAATCTTGCTACCCAAAACACAAGCATCTTATTCAAATTACAAATTGTAATAAATTATAAACGGCATGTAAATTATTTTTTTTTTTAGTTACAAAGAATAGAAAATAAGGTTGATATTCAGAATCAGCGTCGTAAACAAGCTCAGAAGATACGACGGAGGTTACAGCTTGAAAGGAATTCATTTTCTGGTAGGTCATTGTCTTCAATATCTTACAGGGTTTTCCAATCTTAGACATTTAAGGCATGTCATAAGTCAAGAAAGTTCTATTAAACTGAGTACTTTATGGCCCTGTTCACACTGAGTTGTTTTTTTACACATTTCTTGCCACGGAAACTGCGGCGAAAAACGTCCGAAATTGTCTCCCATTGATTTCAATGGGAGGTGGAGGCGTTTTTTTCCTGCGAGTGGAAAAAAACGCCCGCAGGTAAAAAAAAATAGCGACATGCCCTATCTTGAGGCGGTTTCCGCCTCAAAAACCCCATTGAAATCAATGGGAGATGGAAAGAACGCCTCAAACGACCAACGCGGTTTTTGGAAAAAAACGCTCGCAGTTTTTTCCTTTGCCTATTGAAGAAAGGGGTAAAAAGAAACGCGGCAAAAACCACGCCAAAAAACGCCTGTGGTGCAAAACCACTTCCAAAAAAACGGATCTGATTTTTACAGGCAGAATTTCCTCGCTGTAAAAAACTCAGTGTGACCATACCATTAAACTCTAAGCCTTGGGGTTGCAGATATTGAGAATCACCGGTACCACAGCCGCTGAATGTTCTTTACTGAGGCGGTGGCCAAGAATTGTTTAGTTCCAGATAATGCAGAAATAGATTTGCTGCCACAATGTGTTAGCGGGCAAGCAGGGACCTGCTCAGAGATCTGGGCACAAGATGAAACATTGCTGCCAGGCAGCCTAGATGGGCTCCGAGATGGATCAAACTCAAACATGTTCGTTCTCTAGGTCCGGATACCTGTTCTCCAGCCGTCAAGGATTCTTCACATCTAGAGAGACAACACATCCGTCAGAGGAACCCTGACCATACCTTCACGTTACACAGGTGACAGTGTGGACGTCATTCAGTGAGATTATGGTGAATCCCATTCTCTAGCTTAAAGTGGAGCTCCACTAAAAAAATAGATCTGGAATTGTAAATGGAGCTTATGAGGTATTTTCAAGTGACCTCAAAGGAGGCAGACACATTGTATGCTCCAAGATAGCAGGCAGCGCAGTTCCGTGTTTTCTAACCAGGGCTTCGTGGACCTCCAGGAGGCAATGTGGTAATACAACAAGACAAGCTGCAAGATTTGTCTGCAATAAAGTAGTAGTCAACTGCGGCTTTGCTGCTTGTGATTGAAGGGCCTATTTTGGGGAGAGTCATTGTGTTGCTCTAGAGTTGGATATTACAAACCCCCATCAATTACAATATTCCTTAAGGGTATGTTCACGCGGGCTATTTTCAGACGTCTTTTGGGCCGTGAACGTCCCGAAAAACGGCTGAAAAATCGTAAGGTGGTCGTTAGATCTCTGGTACAATATACTGCAATACTAACGTATTGCAGTATATCGTCATTTTTACAGGCTTCTGTTAAGCGCCTGCCACAGGCAGGGCTTCGCAGAGTGAAGGCAGCCCTGGGGGCCCTTATTAGGCCCCTGGGCTGCCATAGCAACCGTCGTCTCCCTGCAGGGGAGGTGAGCAGTCGGAGGGGGCCGTCCCCCTCTTTCCAATCCTCTGTTGCTGCGGTCGCGATTGACGACAGCATTTGAGGGGCTAAACAGCCAGGAACAGCGCAATCGCTGCTCCTGGCTGTTAGCCCCGGGTGTCGGCTGTAAAATACAGCCGACACCCGCATCATATGGAGTGCGCTCAGCACGTGAGCGCGCTCCAAACATCACCTCAAGCACCGACGTAATGGCACGTCTGGGTGCGCAAAGGGGATAAAGAAGATAACAAAGCGTAAATTTTTTTATTATTTATTTGTTCCTACTTTTTTTTTTTTTATAGTGAAGAGCCCAATGGACGTAGCGCCACTTTTCCATCCAATATGGATACACCTTGGGATCTCTTGAGTAGAACTAGGCCTACACTTTTTCTGCAAGAAGATAAACCATCTGTGGCTAGTTTTCCCCAGGATACCATATATAATGAAAAATACCATGGCAATTCTACTCATAAAAATATATTGGCAGAGTCAAGCCAGGCAAATTTCTGTAATGACCAAGAAACAAACAAAGAGGATATAGACCATGTCCTGAAGGCATCTGATCTGGACCTCCAAACATACATTCCAGAAGATGAGATGGAAGAGATAGTCAATCCTTATCTAGCGGTGTCCTCTCCACCATCTGGAGCACACATTAGGCCTGAGACCATCACTTCTCTGAATGTTGACCTCTATGTGCAGAATCTAGAACAACCGAAAAGTACATCACCCATAAGCAAACTTGAAAAGCTTAAAGAAAGAATCCAAGAACAAAAAAGGCGCCAAAATCTCTTAAAGAGGAATCCACCAAAATGTCTTCACGATCCAGAACCACTGGGCAATCCTGTAATGAGACGGAAAGTTGGCAAAGTGACCTTTGCTCCGCCAGCTCCATATTACAAAGGTAAGAATGTCCTCACATTTCTTCTCACTTGACTGATCTTGCGAGACCGGCAATTTAATTTTCTTTTGCAGCCACTTCATCCTTTTTAATTGTCGAGAACAGATCTATGTCCTGGCGACTCATTGAGATGTAGAAATATTTTGAACGGCCTATATTTCACAGTCTTGTTTTGTTGGAAGGTGCATTAAACAAATGTCGATTTGTCAAGGCACGCTGCCTCTAGATGGACTGGCAAAGCAAAGAAATGAGAATTGTCTTGAGAATTTATTTAATTTTTCAAGACATCATTTCAAACTTTTCCTTTTAACCCCTTCATTGCTTTTTGCAAGTAAATCATATTCGCAGGTAACTAATCCAAATAAATTGGATTAAAAATATTAGATCCGCTCCAGGGGCAGGACGAGGGGTAGGAAGAGTAGGTGGTTGCCTAGGGCACCATTGATAGGAAAGGGCACACACATTCTGAATTTAAAAAAAAAAATTATTCTACTTTTAATTTCTTTTTACAACCACTTAAACGCTGCTGATAATGCTGTAGATACCAAGGCACTATAATAAGGAACACTAGTCATAGGTGGGTACGGACGGGGCAATTAAATTAATGATTGTCCATCTAACAGGTGCTGAACGTCAGGGACCAGGGGTGTTGGGCTTTCTGAAGCATCCTGCCTTGGGCACCAAGAAAGCTTTTCCTCCCCCTGGCAGCTAGTGAATCACTATCTCTTTATAGGATAGGTGCTTTTACGGATCCTGTACACTAATCACACAATGGAGCCAACCTCAACTGGTGTCCAAAGGAGCAACTTGTCCAGCACTGGTAGTACAGTTTATGTAGCTCTGTACTGTACCTTACAGGGGTGCTACTAAGACAGCCAATCAGTGCATGCTCTATGGTTGGATCTCCCAAATAATTGCATGTACTGCAGAGCGGCGCTGCCAGTGGCAGTATAAGTTGAATGAGGTTTGAAGTTAAGGTAGCCCAGGAAAGACCATGTTAATCTGAAAATGTTGTAACCTGAGGGACTACTTATATACTATAGAGGAAATTCAGGCATATAATGTCTAGGAATCTTTCTTAGGGTGTAGTGCTGCAGAAGAATCAGTCCCTGTTTGTAGTGAAGAAGATGGCTTCAAAAGAGAGAGAGAAAATTTGAAGAAGATATCGCACAAGAATGAAGGAGGCACGGGTGAGTGGGGCACTACAGAAGAAAGATCTTGAAACACAATAGTTTTAGATTAATAATTGTCCTAGGGCCTCATGTGCACGACTATATTATGGATCCATGTTATACAGATGCGTAATACGGTGCCCAAATCTATGTACATACTATCCGACTTCATACAGAGACACGCCGAGGTTGGTTTTTTTTTCCTCATGGATTCATGAGGAATCCATGAAAAAAAAAAATCATGACATTTCATTGCGGGGAGGGAGGAACACCCAGAGGCACCATATAGTGGCCTAATGCTTGTATATTTTCGAAAGGAAGGAATGAGCGATTTCTTGAAAGGACAATAGTTTTTCCTAAAGAAATGATAATTAAAACATGTATACGTTTTGTATTAAAAAAATTAGATCTACAGAATTTTATCATTTATTAAAGCAGCCACTAGGGGCACTAGCATTAGTACATCTTCCAAACGGTATTCCAATATGGCTATGACAGCGGACCCCTCAAACCTTTTGTGCAGAGCAAGCAATATAAAGAGAGAGGGATCTGAAGGCTTTCCGTGGAAAATGCTGAATGGCTGTGATGCTCATCCCTGTGCTCATCAGCATCCAAGGAGGTGGAATTATTACGGTCTGTAGTCTGGATCACACTTATCTGGGTTTGTAGTTTGATGTCAGGTAGTCAAGGATGCTGCAGGATCGCCCCTGCAAAGTAATATCACAATATTAGGGAATTGCTTTGTAGGCAATAACATTGAATATTCTGCAAAATAGCTTTATAGCAAAGTTTAACTTAAAAGGTGGACTAATTTAGTATCATTTGCTCATATGATTTTTTTTTTTTTTATTATCTGTCAGTATTTAGAAGTTCCAGAGAAAAATCAAGAGGACTAAAAAGCAAGAGTCCGGTTACTAGAAAATTATCCTTTAGGTCACCGTCTCCAGAGAGGAAAGTAAAACATTCTGGTGAGTTTAACCATTTGCACGAAAAAATCTGAATATGAGAACATGCTGTTTTTTCATTGCACTTGGCTACACGATTTGTGGCGTGGGCAACAAAATTTAAGAAATACAACCGTCAGTTCGGGTGCCAGTGATTAAAAGCCAGCGGTGCAGGTGCCCTGTGTAGATATTGAGACCTATCGCCTGCCTATATCTACAGTAGCTGTACCACTCAGCATTCAGTGCGAGCGGTGATCTCCCCGTCTCTCCTCCTCCTCACTGTGTTGAAAAGGTTGTCCAGTGTTACTATATGCTATCCCTGTAACACGCCGCCACATTTGCCAGAGCAGACTGTGGTGTCATGGAGCTTTTTATATGTATATAGTCTATACAAACTACTGCCGTACTCCCAGCGTGCCCTGGGTGCCAAGGAACCACTCTGCATTGGCCCAGAGTATTAAGATACAGGACAAGGGTCTTTGCACCTGGTGAAAGAAAGCCGAGCTACCATTCTGGTGATTCTATTCAGTCTATAGCATCGTGGCAGCAGACACTATATGACACTGACTTGGTTTCTGCTAGTCTAACCAGTCAGAGGGGTAACATGAGGCTTCTCGACCCCAATGCTAATTCTGGTGCCGCCTTATGTGGCAAGGGGGCCTTTGTGCCTACTTAGACTACCTCTACACCTCCTATAGCTATGCCCCTGTACCCAGCGCTTTGTCCCTGTATTGCTCTTTCTGCACTCACAGCCAGTTCAGTTTGAGTAGGTTTTGGGTCACGGCTATGTAACCCCATGATTCGAAGCCCACTTTTCCTGACCTGGTGTCATTCTGCTCAGGTCAGGAGGAGAGTTTTCTTAGAGTGTGTCGCAGTGTAGTGATTCCATTGTATTGGAATAAGCGTATTACAAGGATAGAAATCCCCTTTACGCTCAACCTCTTAATGGTCAGCCATATAAATGGCTTATATAGGGGATACTTACAACTGTAAGGACCAGCGATACAGAGCAGAATTAGCATAATGAGGGAGTGTGTTGGTGTTTAAAATGCATGAAATATTAAAATTAGGAATTTAATGGATTTGAAAAATGGTTTTCAACCCCGCTGAGACTGGCCCCTAAGATCACGGTCTGGTAAAACATTTGTCATTGAAATTGTGAGTGTCAAGGACTGCTTTTTGGTCATTAGTTTCTGTCAGTGGTGATGCCGGGACAGAGCCGTGGATAAGATAAATTGGAGTTCAAAGGTCGGCATCACCATCCTACCGAACTTGATGAATTGGAGTCGAAAATTTGCTGCAGTTAACGAAAAATTAATTTGCACTTAAGCTACAAAAGTAACACTTTAAACATAAGAAGGCATGACATGGCGTAGTACTGGTCTGTCTGAGGACCGCAGCTGGGGTTGTGCCTCTACAAGATTCACTGGTTTTTATGAAGCCAAATGATAATAATTAAAATATTATTCTATGAGCGGGTTATTTTATGGAGACTAAAAATACATTTTTAAAGTCTACCTATAATGGGCATACAGTAAAGGTAGGAAAAGCCAGAACAACGCCATATTACTTCATTTTTCAACCCACTTAATTTTGACTATGGACAGGACTTGGAATATGGTTCATTTTCAAATAGGGAATACGGAGTTAATATTGGGATCATATACCCGGGACCCTCATCTATAACCAGAGAAGAGAGCAGCATCTCTTGTTCTGGAGGACATCCGTGCATTACATAGTCAGCCCAATTATTCCATGAAACTCTATGTAATTCTTTGATTCCCCTCGGTGACAGGTTCCCCCACAGATTACAGCTGATCTCTTGGGGTCCCAGCATCACTCTGGGACCCCAAGAGCTTATTGATGGAGGAAAACCCCTTTCATGTGAACCTAAACTTACATTGCACAAAGCGGTTCAGAAAATATATTAGGGAAGTTCCATATAAGCAATTCCTTTTTTTACTTCTGTTAATGGGGTTGCTTCCTTTATAAGCATTCCAATAAGGGTATGTTCACACGGTCTATTTTCGGCCGTTTTTCTGGCTGTAAACGGCTGAAAAATCGGAAGCCGAACGCCTCCAAACATCTGCCCATTGATTTCAATGGGAAAACTGCGTTCTGTTCCGACGGAGCGTGTTTCGCTGCGTTTTTTACGCGTAAAATAACGGCCACGAGAAACAAGTGCAGGACACTTCTTGGGACATTTTTGGAGCCGTTTTTCATTGACTCTATCGAAAAAAAGCTCCAAAAAACGGCCGTAAAAAACGCTGCGAAAATCGCGAGTGGCTTAAAAAAGTCTGAAAATCAGGAGCTGTTTTCCCTTGAAAACAGCTCCATATTTTGAGACGCTTTTGACTCGTGTGAATATACCCTAATAATGCAACAATTTCTTTGGAAAAAACACTTTCACTCCTCTTCCCTGTCATCCCGTCAGGATGAGAAGTTCTTTCAGCTCTGGCTCCATAAAATGATGTCGACACAATGTTGCTTTTTTTCCCCCTAGATCAGTGATCTCCAATCTGTGGCTCTCCAGTGTTTCAAAACTACTACTCCCAGGAGACCACTGGTCTTGATCATTAGACACTATAGTCAGTTACTATTCATCCAGCACCACTCTCAACATGACGATAACACATCTTGGCATTTTGCTTTCTTTGTGTATTCAGGCCTTTATGGAGCTTCAGCATGGAGAGAAGGTCAGAAACTTGTCCAACAAATACTCGGGCCATCACCGGTCATATTGTTGAAAAATCGTTCACCCAAGACAGAAGACCTACATGTATTGCAAAAAGGTATCTTAAAAGTGATTCCAGATCTATCTCTCTCCTACCCGTCTTCTCTCTCTGCTACCCGTCTTCTCTCTCTGCTACCCGTCTTCTCTCTCTGCTACCCGTCTTCTCTCTCTGCTACCCGTCTTCTCTCTCTGCTACCCGTTTTCTCTCTCTGCTACCCGTTTTCTCTCTCTGCTACCCGTTTTCTCTCTCTGCTACCCGTCTTTCTTTATTTTGCAGGAAGATGCCAGAAAATAGGGTCACCTAATAGTCTAAAACACAAGCATCAGCCCAATACCCATGTATTAGTGAAAAGAAGAATTGGTATAGCCCAGCTCACACCAGAGATCAATGCTGAAGAACATCAATCAAGACCTGCATGTAAAATGTCTGGTAAAGATAGAAAGCAAACTAGTGATCGTAGTAGATCAAAGAGCTTTTCTCCAAAAACACCCCATGCAACTTACAACAACATGGAGATGAGACCCCTTGGAAAGGAAAATGTTGAAGATCATGAGGGTCAACCCAACTGCAGCAAAAAACGAAGTTACAGTGTGGAGCAAATCAGAGACTTCATGAAGAAGAAGGCAATAGAGAGGCAGAAGATTGAGCGTGAGAACCAGATGAAGATGAAGAAAGCTTCGCGGATGAGGCAGCAACAATTAGATAATGTGCTTAAGAAGCAGAAAGAAGCTTTTCCATCAAAGAGAGCAGCCATAAGCACAGCTGTGTCCTGGAAGAACCCCCACATACAACCTTGTGTAAGTAATCGTAACTTCCAAGAAGAATGACCGTCACATAACACAACCATATACAGTCTAGAGCAGCGGTCTCCAACCTGTGGCTCTCTAGATGTTGCAAAACTACAACTCCCAGCATGTTTTCAAAGGGTATATCAACAGGGGTTGTGTGTCTTGGTCATTAAGCCGTAATCGTCTGCAACTTTCCAATATACTAAGTATTAGAGTTCATCAACCTTTCCAAGATCTCTGCTTGCTGCCAGTGAATTGATTCTGCTTTTCATCCACACAAGTCTGTAGAAACCCTATTCGTCTCACAGCTGCAGGTTTGCTACAATTGTATCCAGTCTAGGCAATCCTCTGTGAGCTAGATATATTGCGGACATAAATCTCTATCCTGTTCTGATAGTTTGCTGCAATGTATCAGTGGTCTGTAAAGGAGTCCAGGCTGTTTAGCTAAAAGGATGAGCAGCAAGTAAGGAGTTTGAGGAACTAAACCACAAAGTATAGTAGAAAGTTGTATGTTTTTTGTATTATACTTTATATAGGTCTCTATAACCTTATTTTTGTCACTACCAATGACTTTGACTTGCAGGAGGTGGAAAATGTCAGGAAAAACCTCTCGGAATGGCTTCACGTAACATCCAATGACTTGCTGAAAGAAGATGATGGAGCGAGGTACATTTACCGAATAAAAGCTGTACGACTACGCAATTGCTGGAAACAGATTAAAGGGGTTTTCTCAGAATCCTAAATTATCACTTATCCGCAGGATAGGTAATAATGTTCTGCTGGGACCCACACCAATCATGAGAACGGGGGTCCCGAGCACCCCCGTTTCTCCCCACTGCTTGACCGCAGTGAGGAGGAGCTTGAATGAAGCGGCGGTCAAGCTTGCGCGCTGCCGGTCTTTTCAAAGTCTGGGAATTATGTAAACAGCCGAGTGCAGCGCTAGACTGTTGCTGTCATTTTCATAAACATTGAATAGAGTGGCGGGTGCATGCTCGACTACCGCTCCATTCAAGCTCCTCCTCACTACGGGGGGTGGGGTGCGGAGTGGAGGATCTGGGGGCTTGGGACCCCCGTTCTCACGATCGGTGTGGCCCCAGCAATGAGAAAATAATTGCCTATCCTCTGGATAGAGGATCATTTATGATTCTGGGAAAGCCCCTTTCAGGCAGCCTATACTAACATACTACTTAGTATTTATGAATGTGGGGAATCTTTACAATTCTAGGTGGCCTGTAGCTGGCAGTATTTGAGTATTTTATTCCACAAATATATCTCGTATAAGAAATTGCTAAATGTGGTACATTTGTAATATCCTGCTATGTGCTCAGTGCTCACGGGGACTGTGACAGAGGGCAATCTAATTATATACCATGCACCGAGACCACCGTATTGTGGTCCATTTGTTTCAGTGTTGCGTGCCATAAATATTGTAGCATGTCTCCCCCCGCCCTATAAAAACTGCTGCAGTGCTTCTTGGAAAAGTATGGGCTGATATATGGCATCCAATGGAGTATAATGCCTGTGATGGGATCCATGCCCTTTTCTGAAATTAATAATGTTTCAGGGCACATTGGCACAGCCGTGTGTACGATGCATGTGAGGCCCATGTATTTCATGGCCAAAACAGGTGTGGATCCCACCAGAGGATCTTTCCTACTTTTATCTGTTTGGGATTTGCCCCATTTTTGTGAAGTAACATACGGTCATAGTGGGGAAGGAGAATATGCCTGTTTATAGAGTGAGGTGTTACTTTATACTCCTGTATTATTTTCTATAATATTTATATAGAATAGCAAATTCTAAAAAGCAGAAGGCCGAGATGATATCGAAGGATCAACGTTCCAGTCCACTCCGTCTTCAAGACTTGGTTCCCGTTCCCACCTCGAGCCAAGACATCCAGGTCAGAGACATAGACTCCGCCAGGGGGCTGAATGATGAAGCTTTATCCTCACACACCGCTGACGTCTTCTCGCAGTGTAGAAACCACCAGGAGCGGCTAAACGCAATATGGACCACCGCTAAAGACCTGGGGAGGAGGGTTGAGCTGGAGTGTAACAGACTTGGTTCTCCAAACTTTGGTCAACACTCAGGAACAAGTGTCTCCTCGCCTTCTCCGTCACAAATGATTTCAGCATCTGATGAACCTTTCATTGCTGGGAAGAACCTCGCAGTAAATGTAACGAAGCTTCCAGAAGACAATGAAGGCCTATTACCTACGTCTGTATATACTGGCTCTTGCTGGATCCCAGACAGTGCAAAGGTTCCTACTGGGCCTGTGAAGAAAAACAGACTCCGTATTAATAAAGGTATTTATGCAATTTTTACATTACAATTTGCTTTGGGTTTACCTGCTGGGAAACTGGCAGAGATGAACGCATATGTTAACATTTATACGCTATTATACATATAGATGTACATAAGGCTCTGTGCACACCTCGTTTTGCCCCCTTAGTTTAGCGCATATTTAGGAAAAGCTCCTGATCTATACACGAAGCGTGTCCATGGGGCTCCATTAGCCCGAATAAGGCCAGAAGAGTGTACCACTCGGAATGTATGGCATACGTCAGACATACGCTTAACGTATACGTCACGGGCATTTCATGACGTATTTGTTCAAAACGGATACCATTATAGTGTATGGTGACAGATGCCACTGTTAGGCCATCCGTCACAGCCTCCGTTTAATGTATATGTCGGGAGCGTTTCCCTGCGTATGCGACAAACCTAGGGCATAAAACGTGGTGTGCACAGAGCCTAAAAAGTTGAGTCACTACAATTACAGCCTATGTTAAAGGGATTGTACAGGATTAGTAAAGCATGCCTATTTCCTTCCAGAAACAGCGCCACACCTGTCCATGGGTGTGATTGGTAATGCAGCTCAGAAAAATTGGTGAAGACCCTAGCAGCTGGCAGGGATAATTTTAATGAACAAACAGATAAATGTGCATAGGCACAAAGAAGTCCCAAATTTCCCAGCTGCTATCGAATTAATTAAAATATAACTTTTAATGTTTAGATTAGAAACAAGTTGGAAACAAGTTGCAGTAAATAAAGTAAATAGTTGTACAATAGTTTGTTTGATTAAAATTTTTCTTCAGAGCTGGTTAGTCTAACGTTGGAGATCTGGAGTGTATTAGGATCTCAGTGTGTCAGGCATGGACGGCAGCTGCAGACTGCTCGGGCAGCCTCTATTATGACACAGTGGTAGGGTTTATTAGTTTGACCAGCTATGATTTTAAAAAAGAAGAAACGCTAGCCCCCCCGACATGTTTCACTGCTTCAGCAGCGTCCTCAGGGGATAATTTCAGGGCTATTACTCGCGCGTTTGATTTCCTCTTCCTTATATAGTGAGGAAACACCTCTTTCATGGTGTGTCATCACCCCGAAGCAACCAATAAAGACTGTGAACCGGGACGAGCCTTCTCTGTGTTTAACTGGCACAGAGATCGGCCTATCATATGTCGAGGCCGTTGTTCCGGACATGTGGAATGCCTGGTGCATGCGCACTACCGTCAGATCAAGTGATAGAATCAGGTAATGGAATTTATGGCTTTTAGGAGATCGTTATTCTTAGTGGAGTTGGTGGTGATGCCCGAAACTGAACGATACATTGTATATACAGGTGCATTCTATGTTGCCGGCGAACTCTTAGTTTTTCATCAAACAATAGAGTTGTCTGATGAAATAGGTCATTGGTTCCATAGTCTGTACTACTGTCAGGGAGGTCATTGTCAAAATCAGACTATAAGTAGCAACGCTTACGTGCCTAAGTTAGATCCGGACATAGAATTACGATGTTTAAGGGAAACCACTGTGATCACTAAAGATGCCGTAATAGACGAGAGAGAAAAGAGTAAATGTGCTCTGTATTCAGGTGCACTGCATGTTATCGGCTGCATCTACATTTACTGGCATTTAGTATAGATCCTAAATTTAGAGGTAGTTACATCTGGACGTATATGTATTTGTTGAGATGACAGTGAGATATGGCCTTTGTTGAGACCTCTGCTGTCATTAGAGAATACCGCAGCAGATAAATGCGCTGTATGTATAGTCGCATAACATATTGTCATCTAAATTTAGGTTTGCCTGCTGTGATGTTATTACTGTAACGTATATCTATATTTACCCACATATGATTGAATTACTATGTGGCAGGTGTATTTTCTAAAGTGAACCAGAATATGCGCCGTGTGTGCCGGCGTGTGAGGTATTAACTACTACGTCTTAGTTTCTCATCCTGATGTAGTTGCGCTGTTTAAGTAACTGTTTGGGTGTATATATACATCCACAAACAGTAGTGGTAATTAAAGTGCTGGCATCGGTGTTCATGATGATGACATGTATAGAGGGAGAGGAAAAATGTCTTATTTTAAATTGTACAACGGCAATGCGTTGTAAATTTGTTATCAAAACTACTTGTTGAGTATGCTGATATATATTAATAATTGTATGTTTTTTTAGTTTTTGTTTTTTGGAAGTCCTGTATAGCATCCTATTAGTTGATAGGTAGTAGTTAGGGTAGATGTGTGTGGAATTAGTACTAGTGACTGTGGTAGTAAGTAAGTGAATGTATGGGAAAATTGATAAGGGAAAAATTATGAAGAAATTTCTGAGTAGGTTATGGATAACCTACAGGAAAGCAGCAAATGTGAAGCCCTCATTGAGACCATTGGGACTAAGAGAATTGAGTCTGTGTATCCAGCGTGCCTCTTCTTGTAATAATTTTTTGTCTAAGTTTCCAGACCTTGGACCCAGTTTTACTTGTGCAATACCCCAGAATTTTAGAGTGTTGCTATTTCCTTCATGAAAGTATCTAATGTGCCTCGAGAGGGGTGTATCTTCTTGTGTGTTAATTGTACTGATGTGCTTTGAGATCCTTCTTCTTAGTTGTTGGACGGTCTTACCGATGTAGAGTTTTGGACATGGACAAGTGGCGACATATATAACACCGCTACTCTGGCAGTTGATAAATTGCCTTATAGTATATTGTTTATCATCCACCGGGTTTTTAAAGGTTTTGTTTTTTAGCATGTAGGGGCAGAAGGAACATTTTCCACAGGGGTATGATCCTGTGGCAGGTGATGGAAGCCATGTTTGACGAGGAGTGGATATTGTTGTATAGTGGCTGTGCGTAAGATATTCTCGGAGGTTCTTGCCACGTCGATACGTAATGCTTGGGCTATTAGAGATTACCTCAGGTCGGGATCTGCCTGCAGAATGGGCCAGTGATTTCGCAAAATGTTTGATGCAAGAGGTGAACATGCATCGAAGTTTCCAATGCATCTGATCAAGGAGGGATGTTGATCTTTGTTTTTGACTAGATATTTGTTTCCATACAAGAGTTCGTCTCTCGAGACTGCTCTAGCTCTAGCGTATGCCCTATGTAAGGTCTTTTTTGGGTATCCTCGAGCCATAAATTTTTGAAAGAGGGTATCACATTCTTGTTGAAAGGTTAGTTCGTCAGAGCAATTTCTCCTTGCCCTAAGGTATTGTCCTATTGGTATCCCTTTTTTGAGGGCCGGTGGATGAAAGCTCCCCCAATGAAGGAAGCTATTTGTGGCTGTTTCCTTGCGATAAATGTCAGTATGGACACTCCCACCAGAGTCCAAGGAGATCTGAAGGTCCAAAAAATTAATTTGATTTGTGTGTATATGGTGAGTAAAATGCATGCCTATGGTGTTGCTATTGATAATGTCCATAAAATTAAGAAAAAGTGTCTTGTCACCATCCCAAAAAACTAGTATATCATCTATATACCTGCCCCAAAATAAAATGTGCCTGGTGTAAGAAAGTAAATCTTCATTGAAAATTATTGTGTCTTCCCACCACCCCAGAAATAAGTTGGCGTATGTGGGTGCGCAAACTGTGCCCATGGCTGTTCCTTTTAATTGGTGGTAAAATTTACCATTGAAAAGAAAATAATTGTGCGTGAGAAGAAATTGGAGAAGAGAAATAGTGAAATTGTTGTGTACGTGAAACTGTGTTCCTTTTGTGTTCAGAAAGTGCTGAACTGCTTTTAGACCAAGCTCGTGTGTTATGTTAGTGTAGAGTGACTCTACATCTATCGTGGCTATTAGTGTGGTGGTGGTGACATTGATCTCTTGGATTCTGGTGAGAGTGTCCTTGGTGTCTCTAAGGAAGGATGGTAGAGCTCTGACGAAAGGGGATAGAATCTCATCAACGTATATACTAATTCCCTGAGTTAAATTGTCATTACCCGATACGATGGGTCTGCCGGGGATTGGTTTGATATTTTTATGAATCTTAGGTACTGCATAAAAAGTTGATAATGTTGGTTTAGCATTAAACATAAATTTATATTCGTCCTGCGTAATTAGTTCTTTAGTCTTTGCCTCACTTCGATGCATGTTCACCTCTTGTATCAAACATTTTGCGAAATCACTGGCCCATTCTGCAGGCAGATCCCGACCTATCTGAGGTAATCTCTAATAGCCCAAGCATTACGTATCGACGTGGCAAGAACCTCCGAGAATATCTTACGCACAGCCACTATACAACAATATCCACTCCTCGTCAAACATGGCTTCCATCACCTGCCACAGGATCATACCCCTGTGGAAAATGTTCCTTCTGCCCCTACATGCTAAAAAACAAAACCTTTAAAAACCCGGTGGACGATAAACAATATACTATAAGGCAATTTATCAACTGCCAGAGTAGCGGTGTTATATATGCCGCCACTTGTCCATGTCCAAAACTCTACATCGGTAAGACCGTCCAACAACTAAGAAGAAGGATCTCAAAGCACATCAGTACAATTAACACACAAGAAGATACACCCCTCTCGAGGCACATTAGATACTTTCATGAAGGAAATAGCAACACTCTAAAATTCTGGGGTATTGCACAAGTAAAACTGGGTCCAAGGTCTGGAAACTTAGACAAAAAATTATTACAAGAAGAGGCACGCTGGATACACAGACTCAATTCTCTTAGTCCCAATGGTCTCAATGAGGGCTTCACATTTGCTGCTTTCCTGTAGGTTATCCATAACCTACTCAGAAATTTCTTCATAATTTTTCCCTTATCAATTTTCCCATACATTCACTTACTTACTACCACAGTCACTAGTACTAATTCCACACACATCTACCCTAACTACTACCTATCAACTAATAGGATGCTATACAGGACTTCCAAAAAACAAAAACTAAAAAAACATACAATTATTAATATATATCAGCATACTCAACAAGTAGTTTTGATAACAAATTTACAACGCATTGCCGTTGTACAATTTAAAATAAGACATTTTTCCTCTCCCTCTATACATGTCATCATCATGAACACCGATGCCAGCACTTTAATTACCACTACTGTTTGTGGATGTATATATACACCCAAACAGTTACTTAAACAGCGCAACTACATCAGGATGAGAAACTAAGACGTAGTAGTTAATACCTCACACGCCGGCACACACGGCGCATATTCTGGTTCACTTTAGAAAATACACCTGCCACATAGTAATTCAATCATATGTGGGTAAATATAGATATACCTTACAGTAATAACATCACAGCAGGCAAACCTAAATTTAGATGACAATATGTTATGCGACTATACATACAGCGCATTTATCTGCTGCGGTATTCTCTAATGGAACCGATAAAAACACAGGGACATATACAGAAACACCGAAAAAGGCCATACTTGCAAATGGACACAGCCAGGCCAGAAATGCTGATGAAAGGGCGAGCAGGTGCTTTAAATAATAATAGCCACTCCCACTAGTCTTGAGGGGAGTGGTGTGTGGTGCATGGGATGTGTAGTAAGAAATAATAAATGAATAGTGTGTGTGCAAGTGTAATACTATAAGTGAAATATAGGGGGCAGTAATAAATGAAGTGCCTCAATAGAAATAAATGGATAATGGGGTGCAAGTGAGTGAAACATGGAGGGATAGTGTGTACGTCATGAGGCACAACGTGTATAGCCAGGTAGAAGCCTATTTGTGACGCCTTGATAATTCATAGAGCGGGCTACCCTGCTTGCTATGCCAAACAACAACACACCAAGCTCTCCCAGCATCAAAGACCCGGCTGTGTCCAAGAGAAGCGAATATACATAATAATGAAAAATACCTGGGGTATTGGTAATCATTTTGGCCAAAAGGACGCAAGCTCGCAATCCGCGACAAGGATCCCCAGACTTGCGAGTCCCTAAATCCTAAACTGGAACAGAACGTTCCTGATGCACAAACAGAACCGATAAAAACACAGGGACATATACAGAAACACCGAAAAAGGCCATACTTGCAAATGGACACAGCCAGGCCAGAAATGCTGATGAAAGGGCGAGCAGGTGCTTTAAATAATAATAGCCACTCCCACTAGTCTTGAGGGGAGTGGTGTGTGGTGCATGGGATGTGTAGTAAGAAATAATAAATGAATAGTGTGTGTGCAAGTGTAATACTATAAGTGAAATATAGGGGGCAGTAATAAATGAAGTGCCTCAATAGAAATAAATGGATAATGGGGTGCAAGTGAGTGAAACATGGAGGGATAGTGTGTACGTCATGAGGCACAACGTGTATAGCCAGGTAGAAGCCTATTTGTGACGCCTTGATAATTCATAGAGCGGGCTACCCTGCTTGCTATGCCAAACAACAACACACCAAGCTCTCCCAGCATCAAAGACCCGGCTGTGTCCAAGAGAAGCGAATATACATAATAATGAAAAATACCTGGGGTATTGGTAATCATTTTGGCCAAAAGGACGCAAGCTCGCAATCCGCGACAAGGATCCCCAGACTTGCGAGTCCCTAAATCCTAAACTGGAACAGAACGTTCCTGATGCACAAACAGAACCGATAAAAACACACAGGGACATATACAGAAACACCGAAAAAGGCCATACTTGCAAATGGACTAGTGGGAGTGGCTATTATTATTTAAAGCACCTGCTCGCCCTTTCATCAGCATTTCTGGCCTGGCTGTGTCCATTTGCAAGTATGGCCTTTTTCGGTATTCTCTAATGACAGCAGAGGTCTCAACAAAGGCCATATCTCACTGTCATCTCAACAAATACATATACGTCCAGATGTAACTACCTCTAAATTTAGGATCTATACTAAATGCCAGTAAATGTAGATGCAGCCGATAACATGCAGTGCACCTGAATACAGAGCACATTTACTCTTTTCTCTCTCGTCTATTACGGCATCTTTAGTGATCACAGTGGTTTCCCTTAAACATCGTAATTCTATGTCCGGATCTAACTTAGGCACGTAAGCGTTGCTACTTATAGTCTGATTTTGACAATGACCTCCCTGACAGTAGTACAGACTATGGAACCAATGACCTATTTCATCAGACAACTCTATTGTTTGATGAAAAACTAAGAGTTCGCCGGCAACATAGAATGCACCTGTATATACAATGTATCGTTCAGTTTCGGGCATCACCACCAACTCCACTAAGAATAACGATCTCCTAAAAGCCATAAATTCCATTACCTGATTCTATCACTTGATCTGACGGTAGTGCGCATGCACCAGGCATTCCACATGTCCGGAACAACGGCCTCGACATATGATAGGCCGATCTCTGTGCCAGTTAAACACAGAGAAGGCTCGTCCCGGTTCACAGTCTTTATTGGTTGCTTCGGGGTGATGACACACCATGAAAGAGGTGTTTCCTCACTATATAAGGAAGAGGAAATCAAACGCGCGAGTAATAGCCCTGAAATTATCCCCTGAGGACGCTGCTGAAGCAGTGAAACATGTCGGGGGGGCTAGCGTTTCTTCTTTTTTAAAATCATAGCTGGTCAAACTAATAAACCCTACCACTGTGTCATAATAGAGGCTGCCCGAGCAGTCTGCAGCTGCCGTCCATGCCTGACACACTGAGATCCTAATACACTCCAGATCTCCAACGTTAGACTAACCAGCTCTGAAGAAAAAAAATTTTAATCAAACAAACTATTGTACAACTATTTACTTTATTTACTGCAACTTGTTTCCAACTTGTTTCTAATCTAAACATTAAAAGTTATATTTTAATTAATTCGATAGCAGCTGGGAAATTTGGGACTTCTTTGTGCCTATGCACATTTATCTGTTTGGTAATGCAGCTCATCTCCCTTGAAGTTACTGGGGCAGAGCTGCAATACCATTCACAACTTGTGGACGGGTGTGGCGCTGTTTCTGGAAGGAAACAGCCATGTAGAGTTGCCTTTAAAGCTCTGATGGTCTCCGAGCTGAAAGCCCCTGGCATTCCCTGCTGGCTCAATGTCTGTACAGAGCTTTCTTTGGTGATTTGTATTCTTGCAAGTGTAGTTTTTACAATAGGCACTGTACAGTAATCTGATATAGGAAATCTGTCCCCTGCATTACAGGGGCTTAGTTTAGCTGTTATGGGCGTGTCTGTCAGCAAGCTTGTTGACCATTTCCAATAACAACCTTCAGAATAGCGAGTGCAGCTCTGCAGTATAATACAGGATGTAACTCCGGATAAGTACAAGATAAGTAATGTATTTATATGTAGACTGTCAAATGGTTATTTAAGGTGAACCTAAACAAAGCCCATTAAATACTTTACCTAACAAGATGTTGTTGCGCTAAGTGGCACTACGTGGTGCAGCTTTGCTTATCTCTTTGCTCTCCGTCTACTTGATGATAAAGATCTAGTACCATGACGGAGGACACTTTTTCTTCGACCTTAAGCTGAAACTTGTAAGAAGTAAGAGCAGTGTTACGGGCTCCAATATTTCTTCGTCTTTAGGTCACACAACAGTAGAAGATGCAATTAACAGAAGCAGAATCGTGTTCTTTACCTTCTTTATAATGGTCCTGACCGTACCAAGCAAGGCTGTACACTAAGGAGGGAGGGCTCCATAGCAAATTACATTGTGGCTCCACCTTCTGATGCAGGTCTTGGGTTGGCTATACAATCCCTTGCCAGTCATCCCCACCGATGCGACTTTCCTCAATCGCTAATATTGGGAGTCAGAGCTTGAAGAGAAGCGGTTAAGTGCCAATTAGTCAACTTTGCTATTTATCATTATGTTCTTCTAGTCGCCAGAGTTAACTCACAACCACTGTTTTATCAGCGCCACACTTGTCTATGGGCTGTGCCTGGTATTGCAGTGAATGGGGCTCTACTGTAATACCAGGCACAGCCAACGAACTAAAGTGGCGCAGTTTCCGTAAAAAATGTAGGCCCTGTTTTCTAATGTCATAAGTCCCTTTTTTACTTCTTAGCACAATAAATGTCACTTATTAATAACTTTTTCCCAGACTACAAAGAAAAAACTATTTCTCAAACCAAAATGCTCCATCCAGAAATTCACAGCGAAACAACACAAAAAGGTGTTTTCATCCGTCGATCTGCTAGCACAAGGTAAGTAACTTCTTATTTTTTATTTATTTTTTAAACTCGTTTTATTGAAGAAACGTAGTACAAATGCAATCATTCCATACACTTAATACAGTACATATTGCAGACATGGATGATAATCTTTACCTTTCCAACTTTACATATAAGGAGAAGTACATACATGCAATCAGACATTTTAACATGAGTCTAGGATCCATCAGAATTACAAAAGCAGCTATATTGGAGAACAGTAACCAAGACAAATTTGAACACTTTGCATAAATGATCTAGATCCACCACCCCAGATGTTCAGACATGTGTTAATGATCTACGCAGGTCGCTATACCTGTGCGGAGTATACTGTGTCCCTGCAGAATCACACCAAGCTTCCCATATCCCATGAAATTTATCAATGCGACCCCTCTGTCTATACATTATTCTCTCATACGGGATAACCGCGTTCACCAGTGCTTTCCACCTTGCCACTGTGGGAGGGCGGGGGTCCATCCACCTTAAAGCAATAGCTTTTCGTGCCATAAACAGAATTTCCCGGAGGAATATTTTCAGATAATGTGGCCACTGTTCATCCTGGAGGATACCAAATATACACACTTGTGGGCTTACTGGGACCGGAATATGCATGATTCCCGCAGCAACTCCTACCACCTCCTTCCAAAAAGAGGAGATAACCGGACACTCCCATATCATATGCCAGAAGTCTGAGCTAGGGTGCCTGCATCTGTGACATTCTGTTCTCGGATATCTACCCATTTTATGCATTCTAACAGGTGTCAAGTAGCTTTGGTGGACTATTAACAGCTGTATCATCCTATTGTTGGCAGCTGGCGACACGTATAATGGAGAGGTTAGGATCACATCCCAGTCCTCTTCTGCAAGGTCAGGTATCCTCGCAGTCCATCTATCCTTGACCATCAGGGGTGTACTAGCTACCTTGGCTGTAATGAGAGATGTATATATAGCTGATATCAGACCTCTGGGGCCTTGGGACCTAAAAACTCCTATCAGAGGAAGCCGAGTGAATGTCGTGTCAGTGGGGGGGAATTGGGCATTGAGAGCATGACGCAGTTGTAAATATCTATAAAAAGCAGTCCTGGGTATTGCAAACTCCGACTGCACCTGTGAAAATGATTTGAGGATGTTATCCGTATACATGTCCCCTATAGTACATATCCCCTTTTGAATCCAAAATTGTGGAGCCAGTTCCTCTGATATCTGAGGGAGAAGGGGGTTAGACCATAGTGGCATATCAATTTGTACTCCCGAGTGGCTGTATATGCTCTTCGCAGCCCTCCACACCTGAGAAGCCACCCTATGGATTGGCAACACATTTTTAATTTCGTTCAGGGACCCTTCCAATACCGGCCACAGAGTGGACATATGCATATGGAATGCCAGGTGATGTTCCCTATCTGGCAAGGCCATATTGGCAACCCATACTTTGAGGTATCTTAGTTGTCCCGCCAGATAATAAAGGTAAAGATCTGGCAGGGCCGCCCCCCCTGATGTTTTGGGGCGCTGCAGAGTAGCAAGACTGAGCTTCGATCTATTGGAGCCCCATATAAACCCTGGAAATAGGGCATGTATCTGTTTGAAAAACTTTTTGAACACTGGTGTCGCTGCATGTTCGAGGATATAGAGACATTTAGGAAGAATGACCATTTTTATTAGATTTATTCTACCCGTTACTGCTAGGGGAAGAGTGCTCCAAATCCGAAATTTAGCCTTTATATATTCTAACAATGGCAAGACATTACTGGCATGATCATTCCTATGCTCTTGATTTATAACAATTCCTAAGTATTTAAATGAGGAGACCACCCTTAATCCGTGCATCACTTCCGGCCCTCCCGCCCCCTGTAATGGCATAAAAAAGGACTTGGACCAATTGACATAAAGGCCAGAAAACCCCCCAAAGATTTCCAAGGTGGTGATTGCCAAGGGCAGTGTCACCATCGGTTGGGACATAAAGAGAACCATGTCATCTGCATATAGGCCAATCCTATCTTCCCTACCCCCTAAACTAATCCCTTTTATATCCATTATGTTGGCGTATGTGTAAGGCTAAGGGTTCTATAGCAAGTGCGAACAGCAATGGGGAGAGGGGGCAACCCTGCCGGGTACCCCTCTGTAACCGGAAATATGGGGACAGTATGCCGTTCACCAGGATTTGTGCCCTTGGTGCTTTATATAGAATCGAAATCCATCTAAGGAACTGTGGTCCAAACCCAAACCTCTCCAAAGCTTCCAACAGATATATCCATTCGATGGAGTCAAAAGCTTTCGCGGCGTCTAAAGACGCCATCGCCCAGTCAGCCTTCATCTCTTTCCCTATCTGAGCTATAATCTGTACCCTCCGGATGTTATCGGAGGTAGATTTCCCAGGCATAAAGCCTGTCTGGTCTTCATGGATTACTTGGGAAATAACTTTGTTCAGCCTATTTGCTAATATTTTAGTAAGCAATTTGTAATCATTGTTCAGTAATGATATCGGACGGTAGGAGCCACATTCCACAGGGTCTTTATCTGGTTTCAGCAGAACAATAATAGTGGCGTCATACATACTTTCGGGTAACTGCCCTCTCTCAAGTGCATACGAAAACATAGCTGCTAGTGAGGGAATGAGATGCTCTGAATATTTATGGTATACCTCAATAGGGATCCCATCAGGACCCGGTGCCTTTCCCTTAGCCATATCCTTCAAAGCTTCCCTTATTTCATCTTCAGTCACAGCCCCTTCCATGGTCTCTCTACCTTCCGTACTCAGCTTAGGGAACTGAATACCATCCATATACGACTGGAGCTCTAACTTATCATATCTAGATTGTGAGGCATATAGCCCCCTGTAAAATTGAACAAATGCCTCGGCTATGCCTTGGGAGTCAGTCAAGCATTCCCCAGAACTACTTTGAATTTTAAGAATAGCCGGGCTTTTAGAATTTTGATGTATCAAATGGGCCAACAGTTTACTAGACTGGTTACCTAGTTCAAAATATGTTTGTTTCGCAAAAAATGTCTTCCTATGTGCCTTCTCCTGCAGCAGTAGCAGGTACTTCCTCCCCATTTGCAACCATTGGTCTCTATTTGTGTCAGTGGGGTCAGCCGTATATTTACCCTCTAGTTCAGCGCATTGTTTTCCCAACTCCACTTCTGTTCTGGAGGAGTCTTTTTTAATGTATGAAATAGTGGACCGGAGACACCCCCTAAGATATGCTTTCAGTGTATCCCAGGCAATGCTGGAGTTTTCAAAAGTGCTATGTTCCCTGTTAAACACCTCCAGTTGATCAGGGATCCTATCCTGTGGGCCTATCAGGGTTAGCCAGAAGGGGTGTATTTTCCAACTTCTGGGCAGTGGAGGGCCTGGGATGCTGAAGCTGGCCACTATTGGAGAGTAATCAGATACTGCCCTGGGTTTATACGAGATTGATTCCACCAACGGTACAATTAAAGAGTTTCCCACCATATAATCTATACGGGACAGGGAGTTTCTGCCTAGGGAGTGACATGAATACACTGTAGACATCGGGTACTTATATCTATAGAGATCCTTCCAGCCCATCTCTTCAAACAGTAGACCCAAAACTGATACCGCGGAGGGTGTCCGGACCTGCCCGGTAATAGCATTAAACCTATCCATGTTGCTGTCCACCACCATGTTGAAGTCTCCCATGCCAAGCACTCTTGCGGTCGGATATGTGGCTGCAAAGGTGGCTGCCAAATGTAGAACCTGTAATGAAGCTGGCGGGGGGATGTATACACCCAACAAGACATGAGGTACATTTTCTATAAGCGCATACACAAAGACATATCTACCCTCACTATCCACTTTAGTGTGAATTGCTTCCCATCTCACCGATTTGTGCACTAGTATGGACACGCCCCTTGAGTATGTCGTGTGATATGAATGGCTAGACCACTGCACCCATGGCCGGAGAACCGTTTTCATTTTAGCTGGCGTCAGGTGTGTCTCTTGAAGGCACAGTATATGAGGGTTGATCTTGCGTATATAACTATATAATATCACTCTCTTCTGTGGATTGCCCATGCCCCTCACATTCCACGACATTACCGTTAAAGAAGACATTTCTGAACTTTATCTTCCACATACAGGAGATATCCATATTGCCTGATATACATCAACACTCCATCCCATCTCAAATAATGGATATAACTATGCATTCCATCCCTTATGCAGTTACATTTGTACATGAATGGTGCTATAACTATCCGCACCCAAGGCACATTCCAACTTAAAACCCAGAACAACAGGTTATTAATAACACAACCATACCGGCAATGCATTGAGATGCATATTACATTACCGGTGCGTGCCGTATAACGTGGCATTTTGAATATACGGGGGTAATACCCGCGCCAAACATCAGTTATGAATGCTTCCATCAGGACTTAAACGACCAGCAACTTCTTCGGGCAAGACGTCCAATACTTCAGGATAACCTAAGTCAGTACTGTTCTAGCAAAAGGACCAGCCATTCTCTGCCAGACCCAGTCTGTATCCTCTTCAAGCTGGGGCCTTATAACAGGAAAGTCCAACGGCAACAAATACTTCACCACGAGGCACCAACCTTGATATCAGGCATAGCTAGTTCCTTCGTGGCTGACGCTTGCCTCTCACCCAATCATCAGCATCCTGCGGAGAATTGAAAAAGATGGTTCTCTCTCCGTCCACAATACGCAGCCTAGCCGGATAAGACATGGAGTAAGGGACTCCCAGCTCCCGTAAACGTCGTTTAACAGCCAAAAATGTCGCCCGTTTTTTTTGCAATTCTGCCGAGAAGTCAGGGAAGATGGAGACTTTCGCCCCGTTATATGTAATTTCCGGCAACCTGCGAGTCAGACACAAAATCAAGTCCCGATCATTGCAGTTTAGCATACGTGCCAGAAGCGGTCTGGGGGGAGCCCCCGGTGGTGGCGGCCTTCCCGGCACTCTGTGGGCTCTCTCAACCGCCAAGGCTTGCGAAAATGGCGCGTCAGGAAGCAGGTTTTTAATCCACTGCAGAACGAAATCACCAGGAATCTGACCTTCAGCTCTCTCTGGCAGGCCAATTATGCGTATGTTATTACGCCTAAGTCGATTTTCCATGTCATCTGTCTTCTGTTTCCATAATTCAGCCGCCGATTCTAAGTCAGCAATGGCCTCCGGTAAGGACGCCGTTCTGTCCTCCACCCCGGATACTCTGCTCCCTCATGGTCTGCATGTCCTGTCTCATAAGGCCTATGTCAATCTTAACTTCCTCCAGCTTACCGGTAAGTGAAGTTTTACATGCTGCTATAGCTGCGAGGAGTTGAGTAGTCATTTCGGACAGCGTAGGCTCTGGGGTTGTCTCTGTATCCGATTCCTTGCTGCATGAGGCCTCTCCTCCCTTAGATCTCTGAGACAGAGGTGTGCGTCCGCCATCTTGCCCCTCACTCCTTGCAAAGTTTTGCAGCTTCTCCGCGGCCGTCTGACCTCTAGTGGGGCCCATGCTGGCTCCGGTACTTGCCCCCGGTCGTCTCGGGCGTCTGGACGGTATTTTTATGAGTTATGGAAGCCTCAGGATCTTTGCAGGATAACGATGGCGCGGGTTCACTGCGGAGCTCCTAGAACATGCGACCGCTCCTGCTGCGCGCTAAGCCACGCCCCCCAAGTAACTGCTTATTTTGTAGGCCAAATTCCCCAATACTGTTCTGATCATATGTGTTCCGGCTCACGTTTTCATCTAGGACTGTCCTCTTTCCATTGAAATAAATGAGTTCTCAAAACCTATGAGCTTTCTTTTGCGTATGTACACTTGATTGTAACATGGCCCCCCACTTACTATATGCCATTTATAAAACTGATGCCGCCTTAGATGGCAGAAGGACCAGGCACTAGGACCCGGGTGTGATTGCTAGCTCTGCACTGCCTATTTCTACAGCCCTGCATTGCGGGAGATGTGGTGGAATTTCATTGGTTGCCACGTGGGCAACTGCAACATTTCTGTTGCACCAGTTTGGATGCATCTCCCCCATTATTCCCGACACCCGGAGGACTGCAGGTTGCAGAGGATTGTGTTAAAACGGCATAACTGGGATTTCTTAAGGACCATAAACACATCTAAATAATCAGCCATATAATAAATTTCATGAAATGTATTAATGAACTGAGAAAAAAGCTGAATATTTTTGGAAATTCTTATATTTTTGGTTGTTTGCTGTGAGAAGTGTGCCTGAACTGTAGGAATAGATCTTGTTCCTCTGTTTAGAACTTGTAATGGCGCAGGGTTTCTCTAGAATAAGCTGGAGTTCTTGTGCCAGTTCTTCCAGCAGATGTGCCGCAATGGTCCGGTCCGTATTTTCCCACCAATATTTTCCGTCTTCGGATTGGGGGATATGGAAGTTTAATATCTTGCAGGCCAGGTGGACGCACACGCGTGCTATTACCTGTGTCACGTACTGGAGGGAGAACGTGTTAGCCACAGATTATTTGGTGGCCAAACAGCAGGCAGTCTTGGTAACGGCTTTACCGGCTCCTAATAATTGGGCGTAGTCCCTTGTTATTGAATAGGGTTGTTCGTTGGTGATGTCAAAGTCCAATGTCTCTAGCAGGATTGTCTCGATTATGAGTATTTCTTCTGCTGTCCTCAGGTGAGCCGGACTTCGTATGGGCAGACGTGGCTGCTTTGGGTAAAGGCAGGTATGGGAAACTTTTATCACATCTTCCAGCACCCGTGGTTGCGCCTCCAATTTAACAGCCAGTAAGAGAGTGGCAGTGGCCACGGCATACGGCTCTTATTTAGTGGAAGGATGGAGCATGTAGAAATGCTGCATGTAAACAGTGACCAAGCTGATGGTGACACGGGAGACAGAGCCACCGCCCCATGTCAATAATCAAAACTGCAGCTTGTTGGCGGTAATAAAGCTCTTTGTCAGCTCTTAGCCCGAATTCGGAGTTCTGTAATCTTCCATCTCAGAAGTAAAGTTGCTTAATTTTTTTTTTATCGAATGTTAATGGCTTGGGACAATTTTTGCACTTTGACATACACATATAAATTAGATATTTTTAAAAAACAAAACCAAAAACATCAAATACTACCTCCTTACCCACATATTTTATTAACCGTAACGCCCAGCACATTGTGATAACGCGACTTAACACTTTACAGTTTTGATCACCACCTTGCCATTTTTGCATCAAACCGTAACGTTTTGTAAAAAATGCATAAAATCGTGTGAAATTGTGACTGCTTCTCTGGCCCAAGCAGAATCTTAGAAGCGCAACACTTAAAAAGCACATAAATACAGCAACAGAACCACGCTCAGTACATATATACAGTGCCAGAACAAAGCTTAGTACATATATACAGTGCCAGAACCACACCCAGTACATATGAACAGTGCCAGAACCAAGCTCAGTATATACATATATATATACACACACACCAGAACCGAGCTCAGTACATAAATACAGCACCAGAACAAAGCTCAGTACATAAATACAGCACCAGAACAAAGCTCAGTACATAAATACAGCACCAGAACAAAGCTCAGTACATAAATACAGCACCAGAACAAAGCTAAGTACATAAATACAGCACCAGAACAAAGCTCAGTACATAAATACAGCACCAGAATCAAGCTAAGTACATAAATACAGAACCAAGCTCAGTACATAAATACAGCACCAGAACCAAGCTCAGTAAATATATACAGAACCAGAACAATGCTCAGTACATTAAATACAGCACCAGAACCAAACTCAGTAAATATATACAGAACCAGAACAATGCTCAGTACATTAAATACAGCACCAGAACCAAGCTCAGTAAATATATACAGAACCAGAACAATGCTCAGTACATTAAATACAGCACCAGAACCAAGCTCAGTAAATATATACAGAACCAGAACAATGCTCAGTACATTAAATACAGCACCAGAACCAAGCTCAGTAAATATATATAGAACCAGAACCAAGTTCAGTACATAAATACAGCACCAGAACCATACTCAATACATATATACAACACCAGAAGCAAGCTCAGTACATATATGCTATATATATGTTCCGAGCTTATGTTCTGGTGCTATATTCATGTGATGATTTTGGTTTGCAGACGCTACGTGATGAAGTTGCCCACAACAAGTATCGGAACTTACACGCAACCAAATGTCTCGCAGCCGCCACCCCCCATCGATAACCGCTGATCATGGGGGGGGGAGTGATGTGGAATGGGGCTATCCATCCCTGATGACCCCTTAAATAAACTACAGAAGGATGAAGTGTCCTGCTATAGAGTATTGGTGTACACATCAGCGTTTATGAGTGGCGTAAACTCGTGAATAATTACATTCAAATTACTGAAGCACAATGTATTAGACCCCCCCTCAGTGAGATCTAAGTGAGCTTGTGTGGCTGAGAGCGCAGTCCCAGCATCTCCTGTAGAAGCAACATGGCCGTAATGTACGGACATACGGAACGGTTGCGGAATCCACTTGGACACATTACGGACCCAAACAAGTCATTAGGATCCGTAGTTTGCGGCCCGATCAACAGCAAAAGCCCTGAAGGGGTTATCCCATGATATTTTATGTCCGGTTGTCTCTGCTATATGTTTCCCCTGTAGTCCAATATATTTTGCGAATAATAATAATATTAATATGTTAGAATTTAGTTTATTTCAAGATTCCCCAAATAAAAACGATTCCTTACGCTGTTTACAGCTGTGTCGTGATTTCCGCTTATAACAGAAACCACGATGCATTGCCGGATCTATTGTACGATGAATACCAATGGCTGACACCCTTGTCTTACCAGGGAGTCTCTCAAGTTCCGTTGAGGTGTCCGTAGTTTGGACAGGAAAACTAGTGCCATTTTCCCCTATCAAATGTGAGGAAATTGCCGACCGAGCCTTTGACAGCTGTGTGAATAATCATAATTTAAACTAATCCTTCTTCAGAGTAGTTAAGGAAGGGTTTCTGTTTATGCCATACTTAGTAGGAAACCCTCTAAAAAAAAAGTTTAGGGTGCCACCGTTCAATCTATCGGAGAAAATCAAGTGGTGTCGCTCAATGTAGAACACAACTGCAGGTAGCTCATAGTGATACCCCCCCCAATTGTAAATGTGGATTTCTTAGGTAAATTATATGTATATAATATATATTTTACTGCAGCGTTTTAATGGGGGTAGAGGAGCTTCTCTCTTCTCTCTCTACAGTGGTTGTTGATCATTTATTTAATCAATGCGAGCCACTCACTTTTTCTCCACTAGAGAGCGCTCTTACCCAAGCTTAGTTTGGTCTGCGCTGTGTCGTTTATACTTACGTGTGCATATATATTTTTATTTTTTTTATGTATATGTTGTTTTCTATTAACTTACATCTCCGCTATAGGACAAGTAAATAAAATATATATATTTTTAAATATATATATATATATATATATATATATATATATATATATTGTATTTTCTAATTCTATAGCTCCTTTGTTTATACCTTCTCCAAATGTATTGTAAATATAAAGTTTGTTTTAATATTCATATACATCAATTATTTTGTATTTAATGTTTATTTTGACAACTCTCTAAGGCTCTGTTCACATCTGTGTTGGGGTCCCGTTCTGACGTTCCGTCTGAGGTTTCCGTCAGAACGGGACCCTGAGCAGACACAAACTGACACCGACGGAAACCAGAGGGTTCCGTCTCCATCACCATTGATTTCAATGGTGATGGAGCCGGTGCCTGTAATTTCCATTTGCCTCTTTTGTGCACCGGATCAGTCGTTCTGCCGGAAGCAATAGCATAGTCGACTACGCTATTGCTTCTCTATTGCTTACGGCAAAACGACGGGTCCGGTGCACAAAAGAGGCAAACGGAAACCACAGGCACCGGCTCCGTCACTATTGAAATCAATGATGGAGATGGATCCTTCTGGTTTCCGTCGGGGTCCAGTTCTGACGGAAACCTCAGACGGAACGTCCGAACGGGACCACAACGCAGATGTGAACTGAGCCTTAGGCATTTAACACAGTGCAGTTTTGCTGCAGATTTTTTCAGTATTTTTTATACAAAAACCAGGAGCGGAACCTAAACAGAAAAAAAATATAAGGTAAGGCCTTATGGGTCTACTATCCTGGATTAAATTCGGGTGTCGGCTTAAAAAATGCATGTATAATCTACAACAAATGTGCACTATGTGAACAAGGCCTAAGGGATATGTTCAAGGGTTGTGAGTTCTGTCAGGATTAAGGCACGTTATTTGCTTGCCGTCAACTGGACCCGTCCGATTTAGTTGGTATCCGTTTGACAGAGCGGTCATGGTTCCATAAATGCAAGTAACTAGAAGCCATATCTGTTATGGTTTTTGGTATTTTTACCGGCAGGTATAGAGTAGTCTGCAACGCAAGTCTCGTCTTTAAAATACTGGAACGCCGATGTGAACCTGATGGACCTTATTATATGTAAATCGGATCCTCCAGGATTCATTGGGATATGTTTTAAAACCTATTCACCATAGCCGCCATGACTCCATTATGAGCGGAAACCATGGTGGTAGTGTGAACAGAGTCTTGTCGTACTTGGAGGACCATATTTCTAAAAGGCAATAAGATATTACAGATACATCTTAGATTTTCCCCAGCTCTGTACACTTTGAGGGAGAAAATAGAGCCGTTGCCCATAGCAACCTATCAGATTCCAGCTCTCATTTCTCAGAGGTCCTTTGGAAAATGAAAGTAGCTACCTGATTGGTTGCTATGTGCCACTACTCCACTGTTCCTTTGCACTGTTTCAGCCCTCCCCATTGTAGTCACTCAAATGAGCCCCCATGTTGGTTTCTCTATTGGAAATGCACACAATAGGGTCACTTTCATAATAAATGCTTTGGGATATAATATACGGTATATATAACCAATGTCCTGTATAGGGGTCAAATAAAATATCAATGTCTCATTGGTCCGTTTTAATATTAGTGGGTGGAAAAAATCAAATGTTTAATAATACAGGGCCCCGGCCAGGACATACCACCCCCCCCCCCCATTAAAACATATGGTTGTGGGGGCCCGCAGCGTAAATTGATTATTTGAATAATATAAGTACATAGTTAAATCTCCTCTGATCTCCGTTCCTCACGAGGATTAGAGTGATTTAACCTGTGCCATGGTGAAGATTAATTTAAAGTAATTGTTTTGCTTGCCTCGATCTTTGTATAAATATGATTGCACCAGGATCTGTCACTAAGATTTATTATAAAGTAATGGCCTCTAGCTGTCCACCTACGCTACTGTCCGCAATTACGTATATTGGGTGTTTTGTGCCTGTAGATCCATGTTTGTATGTGTAGTATAATTCCTTTAACCCACTATATATATATATATATATATATATATATATATATATATATATATATATATATATATCCTAATAGGCAGTGACATACGCAGGAGAAAGGGGGCCCTATAGCATTGATCAAACTGGTCCCCCCCATCCGTGTTCCCTATAAGTTCAGCGGCCACGCACCTTCCATGGTCCCCTCGCTCACTAAACTTTCAAGCCCGCGCACTGTCACGGGTGGCGGGGGGATGCAGTGGCGTCGCTAGCACCGGAGGGGGGCCCCGGTGCTAGCGACAGTTATATTGACTTGTATCTGCGTCTTCAGGACGCAGATACAAATTAATACTTGGCGCCGGGAAGACTCCCTGCGCAGGCCGGCGTGATGACATTACTGCATCATGCTGGTATGTGCATTCGTCCCACACGCAGGGCTGTGCAGTGCTCCGTCCGTCGCAGGAACGGGGCAAGGCAAGTACAATATTTATTTTTTTTGGGGGGGGGGGGCATGTGGCACTATATACACGGGGGGGGGGGCTTGCTGTGTAGCACTATATACACAGGGGGATTTCATATACACGGGGGGGTGGGGCTGTTTGGCACTATATACAAGAGAGGGGAGCTGTGTGACACTATATACACCGGAGGAGCGGTGTGGCAGTATATAGACGGGGGGCTGTGCAGCAGTATATACAGTGTTCCAAATTATTATGCACATTGGATTTAAGTGTCATAAACATTTATTTATTAGTTTTTCAATTAAACTCATGGATGGCATTGTCTCTTAGGGCTCTTTGGATCATTGTAATCAATCTCAGACACCTGTGATAATTAGTTTGCCAGGTGTGCCCAATCAAAGGAAAACTACTTAAGGAGGACGTTCCACATTGTTAAGCAGCCACAGGTTTCAACCAATATGGGAAAGAAAAAGGATCTCTCTGCTGCTGAAAAACGTGAAATAGTGCAATACCTTGGACAAGGTATCAAAACATTGGATATTTCAAGAAAACTTGAGCGTGATCATCGTACTGTGAAAAGATTTGTGGCTGATTCAGAGCACAGACGGGTTCGTTCAGATAAAGGCATAATGAGGAAGGTTTCTGCCAGACAAATTAATAGGATTAGGAGAGCAGCTGCTAAAATGCCATTGCAAAGCAGCAAACAGGTATTTGAAGTTGCTGGTGCCTCTGGAGTCCCGCGAACCTCAAAGTGTAGGATCCTCCAGAGGTTTGCAAGTGTGCATAAAGCAATTATTCGGCCACAACTAAATAATGCTCACAAGCAGAAACGGTTGCAGTGGGCTCAGAAATACATGAAGACTAATTTTCAAACCGTGTTGTTTACTGATGAGTGCCGTGCAACCCTTGATGGTCCAGATGGATGGAGTAGGGTCACTGACTGTGTGAAAATGACCTCTGCAAAGTACGTAGAGTTTATGACTGACCACTTTCTTCCGTGGTACAAAAAGAAGAACCGTGCCTTCCGTAGCAAAATTATCTTCATGCATGACAATGCACCATCTCATGCTGCAAAGAATACCTCTGTGTCATTGGCATAAAAGAAGAGAAACTCATGGTGTGGCCCCCATGTTCCCCTGACCTCAACCCTATTGAGAATCTTTGGAGCATCCTCAAGCAAAATATCTATGAGGGTGGGAGGCAGTTCACATCAAAACAGAAGCTCTGGGAGGCTATTCTGACATCCTGCAAAGATATTCAAGCAGAAACTGTCTAAATACTCACAAATTCAATGGATGCAAGAATTGTGAAGGTGATATCAAAGAAAGGGTCCTATGTTAACATGTAACTTGGCCTGCTAAGTTTTTTTTGATTGAAAGAGCTTTTGATTTCTGTAAGGCATCATTTACATGACCGTGATATATGTCCGTGCGACGCGCGTGCTTTTCACGCGGGTCGCACGGACCTATACAAGTCTATAGGGCAGTGCAGACAGTCCGTGAGTCCGCTGCGTAAAACTCACAACATGTTCTATATTTCTGCGTTTTTCGCGCATCACGCACCCATTGAAGTCAATGGGTGCGTGAAAACCACGCAGGTCGCACGGAAGCACTTCCGTGCGAACTGCGTGGTTAGCGCAACAGCTGTCAAACTCTGAATGTAAACAGAAAAGCACCACGTTCTTTTCTGTTTACAAACATCCAAACGTAGTGTCAAAATGATGGCAGCTGCGAGAAAATCACGCAGCAGCGGATCATACACTGATGACACACGCAGCTGTTAAGTGCCTTTTGCGCACGCAAAACGCCGCGTTTTTTGCTTGCGCAAAACGCACACGCTCGTGTAAATCAGGCCTAAATATGACCTCCTGATGCTGCAAATTCAACAAATGACCATTTTAGTTCTCTTTACAACCTTTAACCCCTTCCCCCTGCTTGCATTCTGGGCCCTAATGTCCAAGCCATTTTTTAGATTTTTCCATTGTCACATTCGAAGAGCTGTAACTTTTTTATTTTTGCGTCGGCATAGCTGTATAAGGTCTTGTTTTTTGCGGGACGACTTGCAGTTTTTATTGGTACCATTTGAGAGTAGATGCGACTTTTTGATCACTTTCTATCACATTTTTTTTAAGTCAGGATTAACAGAAAACAGCAATTTTTCCATTGTTTTTTATTTTATTTTTTACGGCGTTCACAGTGCGGGTTAAATAATGTAACAGCTTTATAGTCGGGGTCGTTACGGACGCGGCGATACCAAATATGTGTAACTTTTTTGCTTTATTGTAGTTTTTTTTAATAGTAAAGCATTTTGTAAGGGGAAAAGCTGGGTTTTTAATTTTTTTTTTTTTCACTTTTTTTTTAAATTAACTTTATTAAACTTTTTTTACTTTTTTACTAGTCCCACTAGGGGACTTCACTATCCTCCGATCGCTATTATAATACACTGCAATACTTTTGTATTGCAGTGTATTACTGCCTGTCCGTTTAAAACGGACAGGCATCTGCTAGGTCATGCCTGCGGCATGATCTAGCAGGCATTCGCTGCAGGCAGACCTGGGGGTCTTTATTAGACCCCCGGCTGCCATAGAAGACACAGACACTCGGCGATTTTATCGCCGGGTGTCAGTGAGATGAGAGGGAGCTCCCTCCCTCTCTCCAAAACCATTCAGATGCGGTGCTCGCTATTGTGCACCGCATCTGAAGGGTTAAACAGGTGAGATCGATACTAATATCGATCTCACCCGGCAGAGCAGGGACGCCCCCAGCCCTCAGCTGCTTCTGGCAGCTGAGAGCAGGGAGATTTCACGGCTCCCTGCTCTGTTTACTTTATTCTACAGCAGCGACGTAGTTTGGCGGCGCTCTAGAATAAAGCCCACTAATGACCGCCGTAAAAAGACGTATCGGCGGTCATTAAGGGGTTAAAATGTTTTGATGTCTGTTGTGCATAATAATGTGAAACGGTGCATTTTGAGTCTTTTACTTCTAAAAAAAAAATCTTATTAGGAGATTTGTTCAATAAAATTTGCATTATACTCCAGCGGTTGATGGCTTGAAGATTATACTGACTGTCATTTGCATCGACTATTTAGGAAAATCAGCGAAAAATAACATTTGCATAATAATTTGGAACGCGGTGTACAAGGGGGGCTGTGTGGCAGTACATCCAAGGGGGGATGTATGGCACTATATACAAGGGGGGATGTGTGGCGCTATATACAAGGGGTGGATGTGTGGCACTATATACAAGGGGGGATGTATGGCACTATACAAGGGGGGGATGTGTGGCACTACATACAAGGTGGGCAGTGTGGCACTACATACAAGGTGGGCAGTGTGGCACTATTTACAAGAGGGGGAGGGATGTGTGTGGCGCTATCTACGGGGGGGGCTGCGTGTGTGGCGCTATCTACGGGGGGGCTGCGTGTGTGGCGCTATCTACGGGGGGGCTGCGTGTGTGGCGCGTTCTACGTTGGGTCTGTAGCGCTAACTGCAGGGGCAGTGGTGTAATAAGGGATTCTTTCATTGATGCCTATAATTGGTGTTTATAACTGTCGTCTATTTTACTGCTGGGCTTGTAATATTATAGTATTTAAAAAAGTAATTAAAACTAATTTTAAAATATGTTTTCTTATTCTCTTATTTACTCGTTATATTCGCGTTCACTGGGGGTATTACTTTTGGATATCAGATCGCCCACCATTGATGGAGACTTGCCCTGCTCCCTAACTGCTCCGCTCAGCAGCTGCTAAGACTTAGAGGGAATATTGCCCCCATTATGGTGTTTGTGTACCCATCCTCCTCTTTTCCATGACCAATTCACCATCCCCTTGTTGCCAACGTATTGCAAAGGATTTTGGACTGTCACCAACCAGGATTGGAACCCCTTTCTCCAAGGGCCCCATAGCAGCGTCATGGTCTGTATGTCCTTGCTGATAAGTGCCGCATTGAAATTAGTATGAAACCTTCTTGTACAGGTAGAGAACCTGAGGGATGAAACGCCTCACATAAAATATGCTGCTATCACATTGATTTTATTTTCTAGGGGTCTCAAAATAGTTTGTCTGTCCGATCTTCTTCTTCTGGTTGTTTTCAATTCTAAATTATCATGAAGTGCTGTCAGAAATTAGTTCTGTACCATGAGAATTTCCTGACAATCGGATGCTGGTTTAAAGGCGTTTTAAAAGATTTTAATATATTCTGTGTATGACCTAATAGGCAGTGGCTTACGCAGAAGAGAGGGGGGCCCCATAGCATTGTTCAAACTAGGCCCCCCCATTATGGTGTTTGTTTACTCCTTCCCCTCCTTAATTTTAATATATGCTAGTTCCTAAGCATAGTTGTATATTAAAGGGTATATATCAGTATAAAAAAAATACAAGATTACTAGTCTAACCTACGTATTTTGCATCTTCCCCCTTCCATCTGATGGTTTCTGTAAATTAAATTTTTCTCTCTCCATGCTTCCTGAGAGGGCGGCTCTTCCTGGTGTGATGTAAGCGCTGTGCTGCGTGCCCTGAGCCAATCCGAGGTCTCGCCTCATTCTGTTTCACTAAAACACTGAGGGAGAGAAGCAGCAACTGCATCCCCTCCTCCTCCCTGTTTTCCATTTACTGTTTTACACTAGATGGATTTTATTTTTAACTGAGGAGAAGTCGACTACAGGCTGCTGGAAGATGATGATGTCAACTTTCCCTAATAAGATATATTACGCAGTTACATCTAATCACATGTACTACTAATTAATGCAAAAAAATCAATAGGTACACTTTTAAATATGTTGGGTTTTTCATGTATTAAGCCTGTCCTAGAGGTCAACCAATCGCCGTTCATTTTTCTATCACGATGTAGAAAATGGAATCTAGATTTTGATTGGTTATCACTGACGACAAGGGCACTTTTTTCTCTGAGACCGTTTTGACGACCGTCGTAGTTAGGTTCTTTATTGTGTGTATTGTTATAAGCCCCATACTTTATAATTTAACTTTATTGTATCTTTCTGAATATTTACAGCCCACATAGAGGATCTGATGTAAACCGTCCGAAACTCCTAAGGGACAAATCCTTTTCGCCACCAAGACGAAAAACGCCATCACCTCGCAAAGCTGCATCTCCTAAATACAGTGGTAAGGTTTTGTTTTTTTTCTACCGGGCCCTAGATCTGCAGGGCAACAGGTGCTGTGGTGCCCATCTGAGTAAAGGGTGATGGCAGAAGACTTGTGAGTTCCTTAAAGGGGTATTCCCACCCATATATCCCCACCCATATATCCCCATATTTACAGCATATGCATTAAATGTCCGATCGATGCAAGTTCCAGCTTGGGGACATGCAACTTTTTTGAGAATGGGGGTCACCCAAGCCCCCTCCCGCCTGGTGAGATGGCCCATTCAGGCGTGAAAGTACACCACCAGAAGCTTTATATAAAAGGTCCTTTAGTGTACATGAAAATGTGGACAATTATTTGCCGAGTTATCAGAGCACTGATTAAAGCAGAAGGCTGCAGCTGCTCTGCGTCTACGTCCTCATGACAACACTTCCTGTCTGTGCTCTGGCTTTACTATAGGAACATTGGGTGTATCAAAATCACAGTCACATCAATTTACGTGTGTACACTTTTATCCATCCTGGTTGAAGCCTTTTAGGATATAGATGGTGATCTGGATTCATACAATATCCTTATGATACCACATAACGACTAAACTAAGTTTATCTTGATTGTGTAGTTCGTTACAACCTACTGTTATCTGCCAATTTTAGTGATTAGTTGCTATGGGTCACAACGCACGTTCGCTACTAGCACCAAAAGCGTGAAAAAACTCCTAAATAAACATTGGATCCTGAAAGATAATTCAGCATTATGGAGCATTTGTTTCTATAAAGCTGATAATTGCTTTGCTGCATTCATCCCTTTTATTAACTATAAAGCAATTTGCAAGCTGTTTTAGACCCCCCCCCACCCCCTTCTATTAGGGGTAAGGTCGCTCAGCGCTCCCGTTTTTTTGAGTAATCTCCAGCTTCTCCCGCATCTGGGTAACAATATGATTTGTGCTGATTTACTAAGCGGGAGATGTCGGGTGGATGTAAGCTGATTATTGACTTTTGGCCTTAAAGCGGGCTAAAAAAATTAAGCTCTAATCTTCCATTTATTCAACTGGAATAATAGTAAATAAATTTTGCAAATTGTTAATAATCGAGGCGTTTATCTTCTGCGCTCAGCAGCCGCGCAGTTAATACCAGTGCAGGGCAGAGCGGTATACAATATATATACACATAGGACACCAGTCATGATATATTCCACTATATACAATTAGAGCTGGAAATCTAATATACAGCTCATTGTAAACGGGGAGGAAATTGCAAAAGATCATTCCAATTCAGAACGTTCTGGACGTACTGCCTATAAAACCCTTTATAAATGTGTTGTCTCAACAAGAAAACCTCTGTCTATATGCCCTATTAGAGTATATGGCCATATACCCCCGCTTGGGATCTGCTTCTATTAGCTAGAGGGTAGTGCTATTAAATAAAGGCCCTTTTACATGGGCCAATGATCGTGCGTTCCTGATCATTGTCCTGAGTATATGGGACAATGATCAGCCGATAAACGAGCAAACGCTCGTTCATCGGCTGATCGTATCTTTTAAGCAGAAGAAAATATTAACGTTGTCAGCAGCACATCCCCATGTGTAAACGCATATCTCGATGATCGACGCTCGTTGTTATGGTCAAAATTGGCCGGTGTAAAAGGACCCTAAGAGCGGCTCGAACACTGGTGGACTCAGCCAGGCCATGTATTACAGTATATGGTTGCCCATTTATTTAATTGGCCGATGTGTAATACTACATTTTCCCTGTGGTGGGTGCTGTTTGGAATTGTAGGCAAGGTGGGTGACAGCCCATGTGTGAGATTTGTATTGAGGCCATACTGGCTGCCGCCCAGCTTTATGAAGAAAATTATAGAACGAAGAATCATCTGAGGACGGTAATTTAATTGTAGACTGTTGCACCGTGGCCTGTGCTCCAAGGTGCTCAATTTGCAGCAGATTATTGCACTAATTGCAATGCGATAATTGCAGTTAATGTATGTCTATGGAGTTGCAGAAAATTGCATGTATACATGCGATTTAGTGCGATCGCCATTGCAAAAAAATCCAACAAATCACGTAAACTCCCCCACCCCATTAAAACAATACATGATATCACAATACGACTTTAATTTTCTTACTTTCAGAAGGAAAGCAATGTACTTAAGGACCTGTTCACATCACCGTTTGCTTTCCGTCCCGGGGTTCTGTCGGAGGTTTCGTCGGGTGAACCCCACATCGGAAAGTGAAAGTGAAACCACAGCTTCCGTGTCAGTCACCATTGATATCAATGGTGACGGAAACATCGCTAATTGTTTCCGTTTGTCACCATTCCGGCAGGTTTCCGTTTTAACGACGGAATCAATAGCGGAGTCGACTGCGCTATTGATTCCGTCGGAAAACCGGAATGGTGACGAACGGAAACCATTAGCAATGTTTCCGTCACCATTGATATCAATGGTGACTGAAACGGAAGCTGTGGTTTCACTTTCCGTTGCGGGGTTCACCCGACGGGAACCTCCGATGGAACCCCGGAACAGAAAGCGAACGGTGATGTGAACAGGCCCTAATACATGTGATAGGACCTCATGCTAGGCCACATCGCTAAACGTTGCGTGCGATAAGTCACCACGGAGCCCCAGGCTTATTTCTCATTTATACACCGATTTAGTCCACAACCAGGATATGCCGTAATATTATAATTGGTGAGGGACCATTACTGATAATTCGTTTTTTTGCTAACTGCGTTGTAGTTCTGCACAGCAGGTGGATGGGAGCGCCACCGTGCAGGGAAACTCTTTAATAAAGCCGCAGCAATTGATTAGCAATGTAGTCCTTCATTCTGAGGATCGTGGCGGTCGGATCCCCACTTCTCCTAGTGGTATGACATCACTTCTGATGGTGGAAAAGCCCCTTTAAATTAATATGAGCCACTTTCAGACATCTCTGAGCCTTGGCCTTCCACCAATATAATTTAGGTCACGGCTGTGGATAGATTCCAGCAGAGAATAGAAATAAGAACTTGCGGAAAGAATATATAAATGCCTTTCTGCATGTAGTAATAACAATATGCTGTGTAATAATCGGTCTGGCCACCTACACAAAAAAGAAAATGCTTGGGGATAGAGTCCTCGACCGCATACAGCAGTGATACAATGAACCTGACATATACTGTAGTGTTTCTTTTGCAGATAAGGAGACACGAGTAATACCACATCCCAAGGAGTCCTGCTCTCCGGTCTCACAGATGGGGATAGCAGGCAGAATAAAAGTATGTATTCTCCACAGGTGCCAGCGTTTTACATGTTTTATGCACTGCCATGATTTCAGCTGAACATCCATTCTTTGCTATGTCAGTCCATCTCACATTTGGGTGTGAAGAGTCAGAACTACTTATCTCCAAACCAGGGGTCGACCATTCCTTAAAGAGGACCTGTCTCCTGACTTGTCTGTTTTTAGTAAATACTTGTATTCCCACGAAATAACAATTCTAGAACTCAACGTTGTGATGTTCCTCTGTTATTCCTCCTGGAAGTTTATGAATAAATTTACATTTGGGTGTTTACCGGTTGGGTGTGTGTCCCTAGACAGACTGACACAGTCCAATCAGTGCTGACAGATTGGGTGTGTAGGGAGACACCCCTTTAATAAGGGGAATGGTAACACCCAGTTGACAATTTATTCAGAGCGTCCTAGGAGGAATAAAAGAGGAACAGCACAATGTAGAGTTCTAATAAAATATGTTCCAGAATTGTTATTTCATTGGGAAAACCGGTATTGGCTGCAATATACATGTCAGGAGAGGTGACAGGTCCTTTTTAAAGGGAATCGGGACAGATCTATTAGGGGCCTTCACCCAAATGCACTACCCATTATTCACTTTTAGGTCCACAATTTTGTGCTAATTATTTTTTATAATCTATCTGTAGAAGGGGACCTCTTGTTTCTGACTGAATAAATTTGGGCTGCTTGAAACTACCACTAGGGGGAGCTAACTGCATATGGATTTATACAGCTGTATACATTTGTATGCAGTAAGCTCCCCCCTACGACAGGTTACTGCTTTGACTGTCTGAATGCAAGCAAGGGAAACCGTTTATTGCTGGGCGCCCTCACCCCACGGGCCACATCATGGTCCATAGTAGGTACGCCACTGTGCCTGATGGAGCCGAAGGTGTTTTGAAAGCTTGCACTTCCAACCTTTAGGGTATATTCAGAAGCAGCAGATTTATTGCAGAAATTTCTGCAACTGAAAATATGTTCCATACTTTAGTTGTTTCTGCAACATGAGCATGGATATGTGCATGCTCCATTCAGGTGAATGGGACAATCGCAGACATTTCTGAACCAAATCTGCCATGTGTGAATATACCCCAGAGTTAGCCAAACCTGAAAGGTATTGCATCAACTACAAGTCTGCATTCAATAAAACAATTAGATATAATACTTACCCCATAGTCTCAACTTCAGCAACAAGAAAAGGACCTGGCTGCACTAAGGTTGAAAGCAGAGCTGGAGGCCACGGAGGCTCAGAGGTGCCTGGAGGAAATGTTGAGACGTAACAACCGGCAGGTAACAGGTTTATTATGTCTTAAGGGAGACTTCATGTAAGATTAAATAGTGTGCATGACACATTGGCCCGGCGCTCCGGTCAGCGACTTCGAGTAACTTTTTAGGCTTGGGTATTTATCTCCCATTTTCAGTGGCTTTATGAGCACCATTGTTGCTGTATGGGGGAGGCGGATATTGGGGTTCTGATGGGAGGCAATTAATGAATAATTATAAATTCTCTTTTCTGTCTTCCCCCGTTATTCTATGCGCTGCAGCACAATGTCAACGACTCCTCCTATCTGGAAATAATTACTATGGTGTTCATCCCGATCTCCCTGATTCATAATAGAAATGCCAGAAATAACATTCAGTAATGTTGGAAAACGAAGTGACATTCTGTGCACTGCCATGGCTACCATTAGTGGTTGTTAATCAGCGTTCGTTATCCACGTAGAAGACCAAAGTCACTAAATATTTATTTTCCTACAGAGTCCAGGGCTCAAAAACAGTTCTTCTGAAAAGCAAGTGAACAATAAAAAGCAGCACAGCCATCGTCAAGAAAGTGAAAAGGATCGGTAAGTGTGAAAAGGATCGGTAAGTGTGAAAAGGATCGGTAACTGTCCTGTTTTTCTTTTATGCACCTATGTCTTTCCCACACTTTTTCCATGGAACAATTCCCCTCCCCCCCCCTTTTTTTTTTTTTTTTTTTTTTTTTTGCAAACCGCACAGTTCTAGAGACTAGAGTCCTGCACACAGTCCTTTAACTTTTTTTTTTTTTTTACTGCCAGCTAGAACTGTGTATGACCATCCTGGCAGGCAGTGAACTAGTTAATTGTTTACCAGTGACTCGGAAAACAACGTCTGGCCACCTGATTGTCAAATGTTGCTGAGCGAGCACTTTTGGGTTACGGCACTGCTTTAGAACTGGCAGATTGTACAGCCCTTAAGTGAGCACTTGTCTCCATTAGAGGGAGAAAAATCATTCTACGAGTCAGGGTGTAATTGTTCTAGCCCGGCTCTCATCACTAGGATTGGAATCATTAAGCCATTCTGCATAGATGCCATCAAATTCCGTATTCTCTGTGTAACAGATCGACGCTCTGCAGGTCCACTTGTGTCCTTGAAATTATTTTAAATGTAAAGCCAATGACGTTTATTAGGGAATTGCATTATAATCCGTTTCCTGGGCCTGGGGGCACCATTACAACCCATGCAGCCTGTATCCATACAACACTGCCACTCAGCAGAGTACTGGCACCATATACAGAATGACACCCCAGCGAGTAATTAATTCACGGAATACAGGCTGCCGTAAATGGCGTCTGCATTGTGTGGGAAATGTATTATTTCCCTTATTTCAGGAATTGCTTCTGCTTATTGACTCTCTATAAAATAAAAGTCACTACTAAAATTTTTAATTTTATATGAATTATAAAATACATTGCTACGCAAGAGTAGCAATTCAATGGAAGCGGCTCCTGTGGCTTTTATTGGTCTATAGAAGAGGGAGTTCTTGGGCTGGTTTATATAAATAGTCAAAGGGACATTGCTAAGGGGCCTTTATATGCTGATCCTATGCAATGGAAGGGGCTCTGATCAGAGGTGCCCATTTTGCTATGGTGCCCTCTTCTGCCATAACTCTTTCCAGCCATAGGTGCAGTAGGCACCTCCAAATAGAGATTGGGTACCACAGAATTGGGCAGCACTAGTCAACCGCTTTGGAGTGATGTGTCACATAGCTGCCACCGTAGAGAAATTGTGTGTTGATTTTGGCACTGTATGCCACTTTTATTATTAGGCACTGTTATTTGGGCACTGTATGGTGGTATTATTTAGGCACCTCATCAATGTATTATGATGTGAAGGAGTATTTAGGTCCCGTAGGAGATTTTTATCTTCTCCATTCCTCTTTGCAAAAAGGGAAGGGGCAGCACACAAAGTTTTGCAAAGGATCCTCTGCATTTTTGAAAAGGCCATAGGTGGACCCAATTCGGTTTTTCACCATCGCGTTTCCAAGTGGGCATTGTGCCACTCATCATTGCCCTTTTCCACAGGCCCTGCAATATTCGCAAACAAAGGATGAGAAGACCAATGTATATATAAAACATTAATCCTTATACCACCATACTGTGTAAGCCGGCTGTTCGCTTGCTAAATAGAGTAACATTAATAGTACCAGCGGAAATAACTAAACTGCATCAGAATTAGGCCAGAGGGTTTGGCAGGCGCTCCTTACAAGTCCTTAGGTCCAATTAGGAAATGGAAAAAAAAAAAAAAGGTTCTAAAAATCCCACATAGGGTGTAAGTAATCAGATTGTGCAGAAATAAACCCCTAAACAATCTAATCAGGCCTATATAATCTTTAAAGAACAAGTTCAAAGCTAGCGGGGGCTTTCGCTGATTACACACATGCCATTTGGATAACAGGGCAGAAAAGCGTTCAACCTTTTACCAGTAATTACCTGGAGAGGATCCAGCCCCACCGCCCCGGCTTCTAAATTCACTTTAGGAAAAGGGATCAACAAGAGCAATGACATTACAACATGACTTAATGCTGTCGTACCAGGAATGCATTATTCGTATTATTCCTATTGGAAGGAGTCGGAGGGGAGGATTTATCAATACTCAGAGCCCTGGAGCCAGACAGGGAGACTGCCAGGTTTAACTGCTGTGTATAAATCAGACGCTTGACATTACCAATCTGATTGCTCTGCATCACTCTCTACGCACATTTTCTTGTATCAATCTGGGCTTTAGTATCTACGTTGTGATTGGTTGACCTTCTGCTGTAACGCTAAAAACACAAGAGCTTGATGTCATGTCCTATAATATTTTATCGCAGGGTTGAAGCTGGATTGGCAGCACGTATGGAATTAGACCAGCACGGCACCAGCAATGTTACTCAGCAGAATACACTGGTCACAGCACACGGTACGAGTATGTTGAATATACGGATATAAACGATGCATATGTATCAACATATGTGATATATAATATATTTGAGCACAGAGTTCATATTCACTTAAGCTTTCTGCATTGCTCAATGTCGCTGCTATAGGAGTGGGGGAAGGGAAGTGACTACTGATGTCAGCAAATTTCAGGCTCAGAAAAGTTGTCTGGGTTCAAGCCTGTTTAGTCATTGGGATGACTATTTTGAGCCAAATTTACATCCTTCTCAGGATCTGCTTTGCAGTAGGGACTATATTAGTCCTTAGTCTATTAAAACTATGGAAGACCTTTAAAAGGGGTTGTCCAGTATTTTCAATTGATGTCCTATATTTAGTATACTGGTAGTGCAGCTCAGTGCTAGTTTTGTACGTCAATGTGCCTGAATTAACAGTTAAGGGGCTGCGCTGCTCCACTGAGCCTCACAGACCTTTCCTTAGGCTTATTGTGGGGGTCCCGAGGTTTGAACCCCCATTGATTATCAGCGGCTATCGCCAGGAGAGGAGTAACTGCGTCTGGCTAGACATGTAATGCATGTATGTGACAGTTCTGCCAGAATAAGAGCTGCTCCTACTATTGCTCATCGAGGGGAGTCCTGAGCAGGGGACCCCCCCATGACGTCTATATACCCGAATCGAGGATATGGACATTGGTTGTGTTCATGCAGCAACTCTTTTTAAAGTTTGTAACGTGCCCTCATCTGTAGCTTCCGTTCAGATAGCTATTCTGCCATGTTCTAGAACACACCACTTTGTAATTATCCCAGGCCCCCATAGTTTAGCCGTATTGAGATCTACATATTGTACGGCTCAGTATTGGGGAAGAGACTGGAATCAATCCATAAAGCGAGAGGCATTTCCGCTGGATCCATCAATACAGACGTTCAGGATTACAGAAATCAGAACGATAATAATTATGGAAAATATTATATACTATAATAAAGAAGATAAAAAATTAAATACACGTACTTGAGCGGAGTTAAGGCAATGACTTCTCAATTTACCTTGAGTGGTTTCTGTTGTTTTCATTAACATTCAAGTTCTGTCAAATCATTAAAGAGTTTATCGCTGCAGCTTCGTGTCCGAGATTCCTTCACATATAAAATGACATAACGTAGGTTTATCAGCCAGTAATTTCTGTTGGTGACTTTCATTAATGGCATTTTACCGGCCTGGAACAGTGACAACTAACCGAAAAAGTGAACTGCTCGCTCTATTTGGGATTTAAAGAGGCTCTGTCACCAGATTTTGCAACCCCTATCTCCTATTGCAGCAGATAGGCGCTGCAATGTAGATAAGAGTAACGTTTTTTTTGTTTTTTTTTAAAAGCAAGCATTTTTGGCCAAGTTATGACCATTTTTATATTTATGCAAATGAGGCTTGCAAAAGTACAACTGGGCGTGTTTAAAAGTAAAAGTACAACTGGGCGTGTATTATGTGCGTACATCGGGGCGTTTTTACTTCTTTTCCTAGCTGGGCGTTGTGTATAGAAGTATCAGCCACTTCTCTTCACAACGCCCAGCTTCTGGCAGATAACGCTGTGACGTCACTCACTTCCTGCCCCAGGTCCTGCATCGTGTCGGACGAGCGAGGACACATCGGCACCAGAGGCTACATTTGATTCTGCAGCAGCATCGGCGTTTGCAGGTAAGTCGATGTAGCTACTTACCTGCAAACGCTGATGCTGCTGCGTACCTGTGCCAATTTCGGCTAGCGTGGTCGGGACTTGGATGATGTGTGAGGTGGTGAAGCAGAATTGTACAGTGTAGAAGGATGTCTTTGGGATAGTGACGATTAAAGGATAAAAAAACGGTATATTGAGGCGCTGCTTTATGAAAAAATTAATACATTTATTTGAGTAGTAATAGACAATTGCTACGCGTTTCAACGCCGGACTGGCGTCTTCCTCAGGCAAGTTGAAATGACAGAAAAGTAGCACATATAAATACTGAAAGGATGCAAGTCTTAATTGGGCTAAATTCAGACCAGAGTCATGGACAAAAAAAACGCCAAAACAACGGGTCAGAGTTCACCACAAAACAATTTGTTAAAATAATTCAATTTTGTGATATGTTACTATCATTAGCAAAGTTAGAGCGATCAAATGGTACATAGCTAAGTGATAGAATTGAAATAGTTAAAACATAATGGTATAAAGTATTACATGGGAACCAATTGGAATACACATCATAAAGGAAGGCTGAATTAGAAGAATTAGGCAAAATAAATAAATATTATTATACAGAAGGATAGAGGGACCCCGGGTTATTGAAAGTTGGGTGCTGGGTGTAAGTGTGTACTACGTCTGGCCAAAAAGAGAGAAAATACAAAAAAAAAATGTTTCTCTGAAGGATCCGGATATCTGTGCAACACATGGACAGCCAATTGACTTTAATAAGCAACTTGTAATACTTTGTTCCCCCTGTGGTGGCGCTGCAGGGGAATTAAAACAATTGCTGCCTGGTTTCCCTGCAGATTACTATGATCTACTTATCAATTTATTTTTGGGGAACCCGTCTAACAAAATAGGATTGTAAAAAGTAAAAGGCATAAAACCTCTTTAAACGTATATTTTTATAATCTCAAAATTCAAATTCAAACCTTCCTTCATATAGTGAGCGCTGCGCCTACTGAAACGAAAAGCTTGGAGTATTCTTGGGAGCACACTGAACCAGCCACAGACTCCACCAGCAAGGTACCGTAATAATGGTCACGCGGAAAATCGATGAGCACGTGGGACATTTCTGATCACAGACAGCCCCTTAAAATATGACACCTGAGACAAAGTGATTATGCCTGGAAAGGTCTGCAAATGCTCATTTCCCCTGCAGCAGCTGCTACAGGGGAAATGTAGTATTACATCCAGACATTCTACTGAATGACTGTCCATGTACGTCATCGATAGAGCGGGTCCGCCAGAGTGAGAGCTGCTGCTCTGTTCTGTTCTGACTCATAGAGAGGGGGGGTCCAGAGTGGGGTTATTCTCTCTGACGACATATGTCTTCATAACTGATATGGAAAGGGGTTGTTCTGATGAGACTACCCCTTTAACATTTTATCCAGTCCTATTATTTGCAATTATGATTATGTCTGAGTATCTTTTATACTTTTTTGTGACAATAATTTAAAAGGAATTGCGCTCCCTGCTATCCCAACTCTCTGCCTGATATAGAGGGTTCTACAGGTCGGACAAAATGCTCCTCTTGCAATTTACCACTGGTGACCAGCAGGTGGCAGTGCATAATGCATCTGTGAGCTTCTCATGTCCTGGATCTGATGTACGCTTTTTATTACTGAAGCAGCAGCAGCAGCTTTTATTAGTTTCTATACGTAACAGTGATATAACCGTGCACATGTAACACGAACATTATAATAATAATGTTAATCTGTACCGACTTCTGATCTTGGATGACTTGGTTGGGGGGGGCGGGTCATTTATTTCTTGCATATTAGAACAGGGTATGGAATTTAGATTGTGAGCTCTGCTGGGTTTTGGGGCTGATTATAACCAGTGTACAAGTCTCTATATCACAGTCAATAATGGAGTAGTGGTTGCTTATATGAGTGTTGTCTATATAATGTTTTGGCTTCTTGGTGACCTGCATAGGTTTTTATCTCCTTTACAGTGGAGTGAAGTTGGTGAGTTTTATGGATCTCCGAACATGTTCACTCGTTTCTCCCTGGAGATGTCACAGCAGTATCTGCGGGAAGAGGAGTTACGTGCCAGACATCAGACCGCTCTGCTCCGGCTTCGGGAAGAGGCTCTTAAAGAGAAGACCAAAGCAGAATTGGCCCTGCTAAATCACCAAAAAACGTGAGCGCTTTCCTTGTATTACCGAGTATAGAGGTGGACATAGGATAAGTGGACTAGGTTCATAACTCCGATGTTCTTAAGCTAGGACTATTATTACTTGGCTGCAGTCCTCCCATTGCGTTGTCCTATGCGGGATATCCCATGCATGGCAGTCAGCCTACAGCAGGGGTGGACTAACCATGGTGGACTGACCATTTGCAATGCTTCTTGGCCTATAGCCAGAGGGGGCCCACCGCCCCTTAATCATTTAAAGCACTACTTAAAGTAGGGTCTGACAAAAGAAAGTAAGGTAAGTGGTAAGTCCTCCTCAAATTTATTTTATTAGCCAAAATCAAGTATATATGGGTTATCGTCGTGGTAAAGGGGCCCATGACCTTCTAATGCCCGGGGCCAAGATAATTCTCAATCCGTCCCTAGCCTACAGCCAACACAACATATTAGCATCGTGTTGCAGCTGTTATACGCAGTTCTTCGTTAGTAATCAGGGCACTTCTAAAATACCTTGTGTTTCAATCCATCGCCATTTTCCAGATCTCTGTTTGCTGTCAGTGAATGGAAATATTATTGTTTCATCTAGAGGCTGAAAACCTATAAAAAGTCAGTACTAATACTACACTTGTATCCAGTCTAGACAATCCTATGTGAGCTAAATAGTCTGGAATTCGCGAAGATACATTTTACCTGCACTGATAAATTGTCACAACAGGAGAGAGATCTGTGCTCCCGATATATTTAGCACATAGAAGATTGTCTAGACTGGATACAGTGGTATACACCTCTTAACTCTAATAAATATTAGGTCTGTACAGATAATCAGCCTCTGGATGTAAACCAGAATGTTTTCATCCACTAACCGCAAACAGAGATGTTGAAAATTGTGAATAATTGGAATACAAAGCATTTTAGCATGTTGTATAGCTTTCCATAATACACAAATTAGAAAGGGTTCAGTTTCTCTGTTGCACTGTTAAATGCAGCCGCAAGATGCATGAGAAGCCCATATGTATTGGCGCATCGTCTTCCCTCTCCTGCCTCTCCTCCCTTTTGAAGCCACAGCGACTGAGGGGTATTCCCAACTCAGACATTTATAGGATGTTCTGCGGATATGCCATAAATGTCGAACAGATATGGGTCCCAGCTCCGGGACACACAGCCATCTCTATAACGTGGGTCACTCGACCCTCTTCCGCCTGGTGAGGTGCACGGCCATCTCTCCATTCATTCTCTGCCTGGATGCAGATACGCCATAAATATCGGGGGTTAGAAATACCCATTTAACAGAGCAATAGGGTCAAGGGACATGCGATCCCAAAGGGGGTCCCTATTTATGAGACATTTATGGTATATCATAATACAGTTGAAGACGCCAAGATCTTCTTTCATGGATCACAGTTACTTTTAGTGCAGCGTTAAATTACCACTGTTTATTAAAACCAGGGAAACTCTATATAAGGATATTAGTCACTGTGGTTGAAATGACAGATTCATTATTTTATTATCATGTCTTTGGTGAGTTCTGATTTAATCCCAGTTGTTTTCCTTCTTACTTTAGATATTGGCAAACAAACGATCCGAGTAAGATGGAAGAACTCTTAAGTCAGGAAGGTGAAATCCAGAGAAACCTGAAACAAGAGCAGGTACAAGAAAACTGATGGGGGTGGGTTATATAAATAAGGGGGTATTGCTGCAGGGTCTCTGCTCTTCATGTGGTTACTATGGATGGCGCCAACTTATGAAAGTTGGCCACAAAGGCGCTGATTCTGACATCTTACTAGTACGTTTATGAGCGTGATCGCCAACCTGCGGCTCTCCAGCTGTTCCAAAACTACAACTCTCAACATGCCCTCGCAGCCAAACGTTGGTAAGGCATGCTGAGAGTTGTAGTCTTCAAAAGATGGCAAGCCGCAGTATGGAGACCACTGATTTAGACCAAAGAAGCCGTGATATTACTTGTCTCTATGACTGAATCCTTTAATTTCCTTTATGCAACTCCCAATGGGGGGGTTCCTTTTACTATTTTTTTTAAATTAAATGTCTGAATTGTTGTCGCTGATACAACTGACCTGAAGAAAATTGGCCCTTCCCTGCTGCAGCCTGACCTTTTTAAAAAGGTTCAACATTTATATACATGTATAATTTGGCACAATGAGCATCTTGGAGACAGGAAGACGACATTTCATCCGTGGTCATGTGACCTAAGTCAAGCTCTAGCTACGGCGGTGACGTCATCATGGACAACACGGCGACTGCTGCGTTCACTGGCCATGGATAAATGACAATGGCTAATTAACACATACAAGTAAACGTCCTCTTACACCGGCCAATATGTGCCGTGAACTGGCACCGATCAATGAAACGGCTCACTGATCGGCGCTCATTTGCTCCTTTCACAAGGAGCAGTGATTGGTTATATGTGGGGACGAACGATCGCTCGTCCCCATACATTTGCATCATGTCGGCAGCGTGTCTCCCTATTTACACAATGAGATGTGCTGCCGACAATGATAATATTTAATGCTGCATAAACAATACGATCAGGTGAGGAACGAGCGTTTCCCCGTTCATAGCTGATCACTGGTTTTCCTGATCATTGGCTCATATCATTGGTCCTTAATTCATTGCTTATCTATGGGTCATTTTGTTCTCCACAGGCAGAAATTAGGCACTTGCACAATATTTACAAGGCTGCCCACCAGGAGAGGAAGCTGTTGCTGAGACAGCAGAAGGAGATACTGAGGATACAGCAGTCTGCGGCCCACGTCCAGCAGAAACTGCACAATTCTGGGGTGTCTCTTCAGGTCTGGAATAATCAAATTGACTATATTTATGTTCTGAATGATAATGCCGTGCATTGAAAGGTTGTCTGTTTACATTCAGAAGTTGAAAATGTGCTCTGACCTTGTCTTACTCGCGCAGCGTCTGGAAGGTGCGTTACAATGTATTCAGTTTGGGCAATTCTCTGTGACCTAAACACTGCAGCAGCACAAAACTCTCTGCAGTCCCAGACTCCACACTGATCACATTGTAACAATCGCAGCAGCTGCGTGAGCAGGAGAGATTTTCAGAAATAGCAATTGTTTTCCTCTTAAGATATGAGCTTGCTGGCAGTGAATATAAACTAGATGGATAAGAAAGATACTTGACTTCATTATACAATTATTAAACGGGTATTCCCAGAATAGACCATTATCATCTATCCACAGGTTAGGTGATAAGAGTCTGATCGCTGTGGCCCCCCCGCTGGGACGTCTACCCATTGCTAGAACGGGGGTCCAGAACCACCCTTGTTCCTCCTCACTACACGACCGCAGTTTTTCTTCTGCTTTGATGTTACACAGATCTTGAGACATATTCTTACCCTTTAGGCACCGGAACTGACTGACCTTGATCCTTCCACACAGCAGTCCAGACACAACACATTCCGTGATTCCACCTTGGCTTCTGAGGATCTAAACCAGGATACGCAGTCAGCCGTTTCTGACCTCTCCGAAGATGATGACATTGCAGAAATAACCCACACAATGAAAACATTTCAGTATGTGATATAGTGACCACCTTGGTATCTTTTTTGTCTTTACCTTGAGATCTCAATGCGAAAAAATATTTAAAGGGAAGATCGTCCTTTGTAAGCATTTTTTAATTGTTCCAATGCATCTAAAGAGAAAAATGTATCTATTATATCTAATAGTCTTAATTAAAGATCTTCTACTATTTTGTGTTTACACCTATCGAGACCTATGTGTCTCCATGGTAACAGACTACAAACAAACACTCTGTAGTCTGATCTCGCAGTCACATTGCTATTTTTCTGTTTCTTACTTCACTCTAACCTATAAAATGTATGTTATTAAGAATTCGGGGATAGATGCAAAGGAGTGTGACTGCAGGATCAGACTAAACAGGGTTTGTTTGTAATTGGCAAAACTGATAAACTGTGGTACATCTAGTGTGCTATACCAAGTTTACTCTTTTAGTGTTCTTGAATTCTTGTGTCATGCTCCGCCCCCTTAGACTCTGCACTAAACATTACACATTCTATCACTTCTGCCCCAAATGGTCTTTTAAAAGGCTGGCGAGGTCGTGGTAACTGTTTTTATTTTTCTATAGGACACAAATGGCAATGGATAAGAGTACATCTCCTGTTCCAGAGGTCTGTGATAAATCATCTCTTAGAAAATGTGACCCTCAGGGCAGTAAAGAAGCAGAAGAGAAGGCGGATTATATTGCAGTAAAACCAGGTAATGTTATGTACTGCTGATACCAGCCTATATAGTTCATGTGATCCTGGGTTATGAAATAAAATCTATGATAAGACCATGATACCAGACCGTATCCATAAGGAAAAGACATATGTACCTTGGGATTTCTGCCTGAGATTTCCCTGTTGAAGACTCCGTTACTATAACTACCTTTTACCTGTAAAGAATTCACTCTATATATTCTCAGTATAGGTTCCAAATGTCAATTTACGATCAGTTTCTGTGTCTTTAACAGGTAGTTTCAGGCAGCAAACCTGTTTTTAAAGGGGTATACCAACCAAAGACATTCATGGCATATCTATTGGCTACGCCATAAATTCCCATCATCTTCTATTTTCTGCAGACACCGACCGGCTTGGATTGCATAGCAGGTGTTGGGTCACCTCTGGGACTCCCATCTATCAGACATTTATGACATATTATCCTAAATGTTTTTGGTCGGGATATCCTGTTAAGTATCGGGTATTGTAGTACCCAGCAAACCTATAATAATAATAAGGTTACACACATATGAAGTGTAGAGGTGGCCATAGCAGCATGAACACGAGCGAGTACACCCTCCTAGAATGGACAGCAGCTTCCATCTTAGTGTATCAGTCTGTTACAAAGATATGCTCTACAAGAACTGCGCCAATAACCGAGCATAAGACCCTCATTAATATAATACCCTATATTTTGGTGTGAATATACAGAGCACACAGCAGCACAGAGTGTTTTAGGAGGAATGTATGGAGCACACTTGTCCTTTTCTGTAATTATATCCGTGAGGACATGGCTAGTGTGTTGTGGTAATGACAATACATTTTGTTGGGTCTTTGAGTCGGCTCCTTCTGTCTGTCGTTACTAAATTGTATCCAGACGTTTCTTAGTTAAATCTGTTCCAGGGAAACTTGGGTGTCCACCAGTATGGATACAATTATTACTTCCACAGCGGTTCTTACTCTGCTTTCCTTCAGTCCTGCTTCGTCGCACGGTTTAGATCAAAGCAGAACCAGACAGAGCACCATTACAACCCATGTGTGTTCTGTAGTGGCGACCATATTGGTTGCCACCCAACTTTCCCTTGACCAGATATGTCGCTGTGGACCTCTTTTACCATTCAAAACTCTTAGCCAATCAAAGCTAAGATACACATTTCGGTGTGTAAATATAAATGGCTTTCCCTGTGACTACATAAATCAACTTTCTGCATACATTTGTCTGTATTAATGTTTAGCAGCAAAGAATTTATCACCGCTTGTGTTACATAAATAAAAATATTAACCGCGATGGTGCACGGGAGAAGAGAAAGGCAACCTAATGTATCTTTATGAATTGCAGATGGAGCAGCCGAGGGCAATTCTTTACCAGGTGACAGAACGCGAGTGACGGGATCTCTGTGTCCGACCTCTCCAACGACTCCGGAAGATCTGAGCAATCACTCACCGCCAAGACAGTGGGACCCGGCTCATGTATGCGCATTATACACTCATATACATATATTACGTAGCAACTTTGTATTTGGGTCGTGCTTTATATAGGGGAGTTATTACACCACATTTTCCTATCAATAATCGTCATCTGTTCAGCAACTTATGTTTTATCTGATTCTGAGAATGATGGAGGGCTACCAATATGTCCGCCGTTACAGCTCCTGCAGTGTTGTCATCCAGCTTTTCTTTAGTCCGGAAAGGAATATCTGCCTTGTTATGCAGGTGTAGGTTTCCTACTCCCATATTGCTTCATAATTAGACCTGTTTATGCAGGGGTGTAAGAAAGCTGGGTGTTAATGCTTGTTGTAATGGTGGCACATATAAGTTGCTATCCAGCTGTCTTAGAAAGCCATCTTACTAAGGACCCTTTCACACAGTTTTTTTAGTCTTCATTTGACGTATACGCCAGGAAAAATATCTGAAGTATATGTTAAACTGAAGCTGTGATGGATTCCTAACAGTGGCGTCCGTCCCCCATAGACTATAATGGATACCTCATTAACGTTCATGACCCCAGTTCATGATGTAACCGTTTAACTTCTACGTCATGGGCTTTTCATGACATATCCGTTAAACGGATACTATTAGTCTATGTGAGACAAATGCCACTGTTAGGCAACTGTTTTACAGATCCATCACCCCTAGGGAGCCATATTTATGAATGACTTAAGCTTAGCTGAGCAGTGTACCCCCTCTATGACGTCCATATGCCCTAATAGGGCAAATGGGCGAGGGTGTCTTCATGAGACAACCCCTTTTAAAGGGCTTTTCCCATCATTGAAAGTAATGGCAGATCACTAGAATGTTCTATTACTTTCTGATTGGTGGGACCCCCACCGATCCTGAGAATGAAGGGGTTCCCCTACACAGGGGCGCTACCAGCCACAGACTGTTCTCTTGAATAGCTGTGCTGCAATTCCCTGCATGGTAGGTGGGGTCCCATCAGTTGGACCCTTACCGATCAGAAGTGATATATTCTACTGTAGATATTAATGCATATTTGACTACTTCTTCATGTATATTTTCATCAGGAAGAGATCTCTGTGAACAACAGCGAGGTGGAGATATTTGTAAATATGCAAGACGCGGACAGGATTGCTGCAGGAGAACACAGGTAAAAATGTGAATCCTGACTAAATCACCAGTTAGCAATCTAACCTCTATAGTGCCCGGCATACTCGTCCGAAAACTGCTGTTGGGGTACTATGGATCGGGAAGGTAGTATTTTTCTGTCCTCAACTATTGTTACCCCTGAAGATAAGAGGCTCCAGAGGAGATACTTATTTTCCCTGTTGTGTCGTGCGTGTTACAGCCAACAGCTATATGGTGTCTATGGCTGGCTTATATCTGTGCCTAAAGGCAGCAGTGGTAGATTTTATATTCATCGATGTATACAAATGTTCAAGATTATTCACGTATATTATTATTCTTTTCTACTCTAGGAATAATCTCCCCTTGAAAAACAAGGGTAAAAAGAGAGAACCTGCAGAAGTTGAGAGCGCAGAAGAACTCACACAAGGTAAGATATGAGTGGACTCTTATGTTCAATGTCATATTTTTTGGCATATACATATTTGTGGTTGTGAAAGGTCGATCATTTAGAAAACTTCATCGAAAATTTATAAAAGTTGGTGAAAATGTAGAATTGTGCTAAAGTTGCAGGTGGGTTCAGGATAGGAGGGCATAGACATCAGCACTGTCCTAGTTTTACATGTGATAGAAAGCCATGTTTATTCTTCCTTCTGCGATTGGTGTACACCGCTCCATCTACTGTAATCCATTGTTTTTTTTATTGGTACTCGATAAATGGCCATTAGTGGTCTATGATGTAGTGTATGGTACTTGTTGTTAGCATTATAATATACTTAGATACTGGACTCTATAGCCCTAATATGTTTGGTAGCTTTGGATATGGTCCATTTTCCCTATGTGCATTTTTTATAACCGTTGTGTATTGAGAAAATTATTAAATAATTTGTATTGTTACATTTTTAGATCTTCCAATACTTGCAACCCAAGAAACTGCAAGTGATAACCGCTTGGTAACTGAACCAATCAATGATCACAGTTCTCAGAGTATCTCGGCGCCTTCCAATCCAGAAATCCTCTCCCGGGCATTACACGGTGCCGCACTCTCTCCCTCGCTTGCAGAATTTCAAAAAGTTTCAGCTAAACTTATTGAAATCTCGGAAAGTTCCATCTCTGCATCTGACCGAGGGCAAGGTGGCGAAGACACTGAGAGTGGCGATTCTGAGGTGTTCGACATTGAATCTCCAGAGGTCCCTGGTGGACAATTAGACAAGCAATGCGGTGAGAAAATCCTAAATCAGGATGAAAAAAATATAAAAGGGGATCTTGTGTCTGAAGAAGACAAGTCTAAGCCAACGTCTTCCCCGTCAAAACCTCCAGATTCTCGAAAACCGGTCATCTTGGTTTTGAAAGAGACGCAAAGCAAGACTGAAACGGCTCCTTTGGCATGCGAATCCTTCCCAACCTCTGAGGACTTGACAGAATCCGATACAAAAACGTATGGTATAAACCATACTCCTGAAAATCGGGACCGTAGCGAAGTCAGTGTTACGGACATACAGAAGTCGACGTCAATGAGTCCGAAAGAGGACGGTAATGCAGCTGAAATGAGTTCACCTGACACTAAAGACCGGCACAGAGTGACAGAAACGAATGAAAAACAATCTGTTACGGAAAGTGCAATCTGCAGGAAAATTGAGATGATGCCATTTCATGCTACAACTTCAAAAGATTTATTTCAGATTAAAAGCTTTCCACATCGGAGTCAGGGAGACATCATATTCATCACAGACCAAGTTCTGCAACCTATTGAAGATACCTTGTCAGAAATCTTGTCTCCAGTTGATGAAAAGCTTTCCTACGATAGCGCAGACTGGTGTTCCCCACAACAGGATCAAAGTGAAGAGCTCCCGTCTCTCCCAAGAGACCCAGGCTCAGTTAGAAGTGGTGAGAGCGACACAGAAGACTTCCCCACCCCACCCGAGGAGATACTTTTATCCAGAACTGAAAGTTTACAAAGTAGTAGGGAAGCCAGCCTCATAGATGAGATCCATTTACTATACGATAGCCTTCTAACAGAGGACACTCTCCTTCCACCAGATGACGGAAACCATGAAAATTCTCAACTTGAGACTGAGAACACAAAAAATTCCCCGGCAAAGCCGTGTAGACCATTCCTAACGTCCAAAGTCGAAGATGGCGTTCATGACCCTCTCTCTACCTTTGAGATTGGAGATAGGGTACTGGTCAAACTTTCAAAGCCAGGAACTTTAATGTTCAAAGGGTTGACGTCCTTCAAAGAGGGTTTTTGGGCAGGAGTCGCCCTTGATAAGCCAGATGGAGACAACGATGGAAGGTACGAAGGCATCCGATATTTTCATTGTTCTATGAATTGCGGCGTGTTTGTCCGACCTGGACAGATCTCGCACTTGTTGTTTGATGAAATGGATGGATCTGATCCACAGAAGGATGAGGATGATGATTTTTCATTCGGTGATGGTCCATCTCCAAGAGATTTTCCACCACAGGATCAAGGTGGTGAAGTTTCAAGAAGAAGACAATGTAGGGAGAAGGATAAAGGGAAGAATTCTTCAGAAAAAGACATCAACCAGTCAAGGTTATGCAGTTTGGAGTCCTCAGAAAATAATAATGATGTACAAGTTGCTTCTCCCTGTCAACCGGGCGGTGATCTTTCCCCGAGAGGTTTACATACATTCCCCGATGAACCTAGGGTAGAAAACAAAACTCCCGGTCAGGACTTGCAAATACAGCAGTTTTGTAGAGGTGACAATAACAGATTAATAGTGCCAAACCCTCCGCAGGACAACACACACCGATTGCTTCTAAAGGTTACAGACGAGCTGATCAGCAGAGTCTTATGTGATGCCATCTGGACATATTCTAAAATATCTCGGGAAAAATTTGAAACTGTCCCCGAGTCTGTGATAAATAGTAGCCAGGATGAGGATGAAAAATGTGTGGTGCCTGAAGAAGGATTCTGCAATCTATTCCTATCAATGACCACACGAGAGGCAGGTGGACAGGTGGAGGCATCAATGACTGATGTTATGAACGACCGCATTTCAGAATATCAAAAAATTAAATGTACCAACGGAAAAGAAAAAATACAATGGTCTTCCGTGATCTACAGCAGCCCTTTTCTGGTATGTACTGTGTTTTTTCAGACTATAAGATGCGCCCAGGTATAGACTGCCGAAAATAAGAATAAAATAAAGTCATACAAATGAAAACTTCCCTGGTGGTCTAGGGTAGTGGAGGGGTTAATGTCACTAGTTCTGGTGGTCTAGGGTAGTGGAGGGGTTAATGTCACTAGTTCTGGTGGTCTAGGGTAGTGGAGGGGTTAATGTCACTAGTTCTGGTGGTCTAGGGTAGACGTGGGGATTCATATTTTATTTTCTGGTGGTCTAGATTGAAATGGGTTTGATACCTTGCGGTCTAGAGTATATGAGGGGGTTAATACTTTCTTCCCATGTGGCCTAAGGTAAATTAAGGGGTTAATACCTGGTGGTTTGCAGTCTTGGTGTTCTGGCTGACAGAAAGCGGAATGCATTGTCCACATCACCTTTAGCTTCCTCTCCAGCTCTGCCTCAGGAAATAAAGTACTGCGTAGCGACCGTTTAAACGAATGGACGCCTATGTCCTCCGTGGACGGGCTGGGTCCGCCAAAGCAGAAACCCCTCCAACAGGGCAGCTTTCTGTTCTGGTTCTTAGAAGGGGTCCTGAGCAGGCGACCCCCTAGTCTATGACGTCCATATGGATTTATGGTACAATCACTTTAAATAATGCTGTAATATTGTTTCCAGCAGCAGGAGATGAGTATGTTGGTGTTTTGTGAGGCAGTGACCCATTAACTTGTATGATTATGTTCGTAAGGAGAAGGGCAGTGTCATTATGCAAGGCGGGAAGCAGGAGGCCACTCACCAAAAGATAATAGAATGGAAGGATCAGGATTCTCAGCAGCACAAAGTATTTAAGGGGATGCATTTATTGGTTGTGTAGCAGGCAGTGACCTATCCACTCATGTAATATGTAATAATAGCCGTTTCATGATGTGATGAACGGAAAAGAGAAGTCGAGAACCACAGACTGAGTGTTCTATAGTAAAACTAGCAGGGTTCTCAGCAGCACAAAGTATTTCAGGATATTTGTTTACTAATCTAAACTTGGGTACAATACATACATTTATTTTTATTTATTTTTTTGGTACTGCAATAGGGGCGATTGTTATAATGTCATGAGGGGAAGTAGGCAAGCAAGGGACCACAAACGAATCATCATTGCTTATCGGAAGTCCCCCCGCAGCTTCTCAGGGATCTTGCATTTTACTCCGCTGCGTGATATTTCACCTATACCCAATGATCTCATTCTAGTGCATGCAATAAATATTTAACAACCGGGTGCTCATGTTTCTCTAATTTCAACCAGAAGTGCTCCGGGGTTATGTGACTTACAGGTATATTTACCTGCTACGTGTACATTGGCTCCGTATTAAAGCTTCTTGCCCGGATTGACAAACAAGTTAATTCGCAATAAGAATTAAGTGGAAAATGCCAAGAAGTATTAACCCTGAACGACCCACAAGTACACAATTTTTTTTTTTTTATAAAAGTTTAGTCCACCATAATATCATAACTTATTATCTTTATAGGTATCCGAGGAACATTTTTCAAAAACAAGGCTCCAAATCCTCTGCCTCTCTCTCACCTTCACAACCGCATTGTTTCAATTGTTCTAATGCAACTGAAATAAAAAGTGAAGCAGCTTTATAAATAGTCATATATATATATATATATATATATATATATATATATATATATATATATTTTTTTTTTATTGTTTTGTGTATGCAGCCTATATGTTTCAATGGAGCTAGATATGAGCTAGATATGAGCTAGATATGAGCTAGATATGAGCTAGATACGAGCTAGATACGAGCTAGATACGAGCTAGATACGAGCTAGATACGAGCTACATGTGAGCTAGATACGAGCTAAATGGATACAGTAGAAATGACATAGATAAAACTCTTGTAGATTGTGGCTAAGGCTTTATTCACCTCTGTTTGGTTTTTCCCTTGTTTTGCTATGACATATGAGCAGAACAATTAAAATATCGGAAGTGCCTGATCCGTTGCATGCCGGACAGAACTTATTGACTTTAATAGGTGCCATCGGGTTTCCATCAGGGTGTCCGTTGTTTTGCAAGACATGGCGCAACATGCTGCACTATTTTGTCCGACCTTTTTGACCAGATATATAACGGAGCCTCTGATGCAGATGTGAATACAGACATTACTGATCTCTCTGGTGCCTCCAGTTATGGATGATCTTCACATCTTTCCTCCAGGCTGCTGGGAATGACCGGACGTCCAGTTCACAGTTCGGATACAGAAAGTCGGCGTTGGTGAACTTTACTGATGGGATCTGTGAAGAGCTGGTGAAGGATTCATTTCAAGTGATTGCAAATATTCATTTTAATAGGGCACAATCCTGACCGGCACCTGGACGAGACGTTCTGCCTTCCAGGTATGTGGGACTTATGGGAAATCACCAGTCCTGAAGTCGTCGTCCTCTTCTGTCAAGTTGTTAATTCTAACGAACTCTTAGATACTTATTTCTGGGATTGTTGGGTGACAACCACTGTGGGAGTTGTAGTAGCGGCCATATAGGTTGTCACCCAGCTTTCCTAGACCCCTGGTCAGGACTGCAGTAAAGGTGGGTGACAACATGGCAGCCATATTGGCTGTCACCCAACTTTGCAGGAAACCGATATAACTAAGGAAAGCCTGAGCAGATTATTTAACTTTACTATGATTTGTATAAACGGCTTTATAGAACTTATAACCACTAGATAGATTTTATTTTAGGATTAAGTCCTTTCTAATACCTTCTCCTGGAATATGGGGTCTCTTTCACAGAGGCAATAATTGGGTTAACTAGGTGGCTCCTGGCAATGCCCTGTAGTTTATGAAGATGTGCCAGGACCACCACCTTACAGTGCATCAGTTCTGGCATCACAAAGTGGTCATCCTGGCATATCCGAATGATTGACGACATTGTCGGTGACCACCTAGTTACCCAATGAATGAAAATTAGCTTTTCTTTCTTCGGAAACAGCACCACCTTTGCCCAATGTCTGGTATTACATTCAGTAGAATGGGAATGAGCTGCAATACCACACACAGCCCATAAACAAGGGTGGCGCTGTTTCTGGTACAATGTCATTCTGCGTTTTTCTTCATAATCTGGAATATAAAAAATGTAAAGAAAGCTTTCCTAAAAAATATTTTGATTCTAGCAGGTAAAGGAGCCAGTGATCTGTGGAGAGCGGATATCCCATAACTGGTGAACCAGACGGAAAATACATTGTTCTGACGCTCTACATGATGAGGCTACTGGATAAATGATATTTGTGACGTGTGTTATTCTATCATTGTGTTGGGTGATTGAGAACTTTTACTGGTTTGCACCTTAAATTAATATCATTTTATCCTCACCTAGATAATCATGTGATAAGTGGTAAAGTCAATGTGAGTGGAAGAAGCACTGCGCTAACGTCTCTTGCACACGACCATTGTGCCACTCTGGTGGTTTTTGACGGCATCAGCTTGGCACCCAATAGTCTTCACTGACCCATTCACTTTAGCGGTTGAATCGGGTCCGTGAAAAATGGTCCGAGGCTCTGATCCGAGGAAAGATAGAACATGTCCTCTCTTTCCTTGGATCACTGACGGGACTCGGATGGCGCACTCGGTCGTGTGCACGAGGCGTAATAGATGAGCCCTGAATAACCCCCCTCTGTTAACTGACCATATTTCTAACCCCTTTAATGTTAAAATATAAACCCGATACTGGCTCAGGCCTTGAAAAAAAAAAAAAAAGTCTCTGACTTTTGGCAACAGCTATGATGACTTATTACATTATATGCGACCAAACGGGTAATTTAAAGGCAAACAACCACCGTAAAATCCACATAAACTTTGCTTTATTTATCTTGTATGATCTTGAGGTAAAGTATTTCTTATCCATTCATATCTAAAGCTAGAATTCTGCTGGCTTCCGGTTACTGAAAACGAGTGCATTGTGGGAGCTCACATGGGTTGAAGAAGATGACCGATCTAACCCCCGGCGATCAGCTGTTCTCGCCGAGGGACGTTACGGGCAGCCACACATTTCCTCGGCACCGGCTGTGCATGTAATGGATGGATACGTCTGGGCTGTCAGAAGGGAAACGCTCTAACAGAACAGATTTCCCTTTTGATACATAGCGCGTGGGTCCACCATCTATGACATCCATTTGCCTGATAGGGCATATAAACAGCGGTTGTATTGGTGAAACAATCCTTTTAATCGGTTAGGCCACATGTCTAAGGTCTGGGGTGGAGCTGAGCCGTTGTCTGTTTCCAATGGCAACCGGATAAATTCAGCAGCTGCTATATGTATGAAAAAAAAAATTACAAAAATATATTTTGTACTGAAATAATAGTCGGATCTTTATATATAATTTATATATCCAGCATACATCACAATGTTGTAAAAGTACGTCCGCAGTATTGTACCCGCTACATCCCTAATCCGTGGGTACAGCACCGCCAGAACAGTGGTCTCCAAACTGTGGCTCCACTGCTGTTGCAAAATGACAGGCTTCAGCTGTCAGGGCATGCTGGGTATTGTAGTTGTGTAATAACTGGAGAGTCGCAAGTTGGGGAACATTGACCTAGAAAATAGAAATAACTCACAGGCAGTCCTATCTGCTGTAATGGTGGCTAGGGACGTCCAGCGACGGGAACTTTTTGTTTTGATTTTTTTAATTTGATTTTCCTTTATACATAAATCACCATTAAAATTCAAAGTGCACAAGTCTGTGTTTTCGGAGCTATTTCATATTTAAAGTGGTCAGCACGTTTTATACTATAATTGTATTACAATATTTTTATCTTGTGTTTTTGTATTTTAATAAATAGACAATTTTTTTTAAAGATCTTGATCATACTGTATTTATTTTTATTTTTTTGTGACTGGAGATGTTATAAGAATGTAACATTGATGTTGACAACTAAGTTTGGAGTAAGAGTACTATTTTTTGTAGATTTTAGGGTTAACCCGAACGATATTTTTATGGCTTCAAAATTGCTAGGACCATTATTCTTTGCAGCAAAGTTGTTAGCTAGATGCACCCATAGGGGGCAGTGTTGGAAGCTAATCACTCATTACACCACCAATGCATCATCAATAGCGGTGTCCCCAGGACGGCAACAGTGTTATCGTTTATTATATATGTGTTTTACAATATATATAAAGAAAGAGTTTCTCTAGGAAGCAAAATCATTAGGGTTGTGGGAAAGGGTTGAGATACCAGCTTGTAGTAAGAACAGAAAGGTTCATGAAATCAGCGTATCTGTAGAGGGGACACGAAGATGCGTAAACAGCAGGGAGGCATTCTAGTGCCCACTACACACCAGGGACTGAGGCATGAAATCAATTTGCTCGTAGGACTAAAGTACAAGAACACTTGACTCCAAAGATTAGAGTACAAAACCACTGTACTCCAGGAACTGGGTCAACCAGCCACTGGACTCCAGGGACTGGGTCAACCAGCCACTGGACTCCAGGGACTGGGTCAACCAGCCACTGGACTCCAGGGACTGGGTCAACCAGCCACTGGACTCCAGGGACTGGGTCAACCAGCCACTGGACTCCAGGGACTGGGTCAACCAGCCACTGGACTCCAGGGACTGGGTCAACCAGCCACTGGACTCCAGGGACTGGGTCAACCAGCCACTGGACTCCAGGGACTGGGTCAACCAGCCACTGGACTCCAGGGACTGAGTCAACCAGCCACTGGACTTCAGGGACTGGGAAACCAAATCACTGCACTCCTCAGACTACATCACTAGTGTCTTACTAGTCTCCAGGGACTGGGTCGCCAAGGAGCTTGACTCCAGGACTATATCCCCTACCACCACTCCCCCCTCCTCAGAGATCCTGTTCTCCACACCTAAAGGCAGAGAATTCTAATTGTTTTATTCCCTTAGCTATGACAAGTCTTTCATCAGTCACCAAATTTCCACCCACCATCCGAAATGGGCTGAACGCATGAAAAGAATGACCCGCACTTTTACCTATGTAATCCCATCAAATAACGAAGTAGAGGATCTGAGGCCTACATTCCCACTGCTCCCTGCAAGATTTCAGTATCAGGATTACTTCAAGGTCTAATCCTTTCCTTGGCTTTGCTTTGACTCCAAGAAAATCTCTGATCGATTTTCTTTTCATGCCCTTGGATAGAGGCCATCGTGTTTGGACCACACTTCTGAAGAAAATGATGGTTGATGTTGGTTGGGATTTGACCAGAGTCTAGAATTTATTATGCTCAGTTACAGAGCTGGTATAAGAGTAAACTCTTTGATATTTGAAACCAACCACCAAGTGTTTACCGCTATGTTGCTGGGGGTGTGGAGACCCAAAACGTACCCGCGCCTCTCCTAATACAGATTCTCAATTCTGAAATGGGTTGTTGGAGAATGTTTGCCCTCCCCCATTGTCTTTTGTATCCCAATCCTGAAGGATGAGTTAGGAGCTGCAAGTAATATGGCAGGTGGACATGATCTCAGCTAGTGTAAGTGCAATCTAGGACCTGCACCCTGAGGCGGACCCCTTTAGATTTTGTTATTCAGCCCGACTCTATACAAATAATTTCCCTTTAAAAATAAATATTAATTGTACATTTTCTAAATATTCTTAATAGGATTTTCATATACTTAAATAGGGCTTCTGGGATCAGAAAAAAAAGTCAGCCCCCCCCCCCTAGAAACAATGCCACCCTTGTCCAGGACGGGTTATCATTGGAGCCCCAGGCCCCACTATATCCCTGGCTCAGGAGGCCCTCACATACAATTGGACTCAGTTGACGTGGATACAGTTGACTGCACTGGCAAGGCAAGGAAACCATGACTTCCCCGCCATTCTGCGCTTTTCTTGTGATCCAGGTGGTACGGTTACATCATCTCACCGCCTGCGTCGTTCCACTGAAGTAGGCCCGGTCAGAAGAGTCCAGGACTGCATTGCTGAAGGATGGTATGGGTACAGAGACATGAGTATGTTTGTTGTGGCGTGGGGCACTTTGGCATTATATACAGGGGGCTTTGAGACACAATCTACAGGGGGTACTGTAACATCTACAGGTGCACTGGAGTTATCTATAGGGGGAAATGTGCAATACTATCTACAGGTGCAAAATGTGGTGCTATGTGCAGGGGGCACTGTGGCATCTACAGGGAGAACTGTGGCACTATCTACAGGATGCACAATCTACAGGGGCACTGTGGCACTATCTAGAGGGGGCACTGTGTGTGTGGCATTATCTACAGGGGCACTACCAATAAGGGGGAACTGTATATAGTTTATCAACATTATCTATATGGTGCACTGTGTGTGACATGATTATATTCAAGGGGACAGTATGTGATATAATTATATTCAGGGCACAGTGGTTCACTATATATATTTAGTAGCGTAGTGTGCGGCACCATACAGATTTTATCTTAGTTTATAGGTGCAGACGTGCTGAAAAAGTGAGGATTTAAAGACCTCTGGGCAAATTCTGCAGGGATTGGTCTTGGCCGGGAGAAGTCAAAATGGAGGTCTGCACCGGATGGAGAAGTAAAGAACAACGCCAGTCAGAGATGTCACCTGTGAGTCAAATGTTTTTTTTCTTCCTCTGACTGATCAGTACTGCAGTCACTGTGTGATCTGCAACAAGATGATGGGTGGCATCATTCTGTTTGTGAAACAGCAACTCCCAGCATAACCTTACCATTGTTATGGCCATACTGTAGTTTCACCCTGTACAAATTTTATTTCAGGGGCTAACCTGATTTTGCAAAGGATCTCTGCAAGGAGCTGTATTTGTGCTGGTTCTGTATATATTTACTGAGCTTTGTTCTGGTGCTGCATTTATGTACTGAGCTTTGTTCTGGTGCTGCATTTATGTACTGAGCTTTGTTCTGGTGCTGCATTTATGTACTGAGCTTTGTTCTGGTGCCGCATTTATGTACTGAGCTTTGTTCTGGTGCAAAGTTATTACTGCAGTGTACGGTACACTGTTTACTGTTATTTGCAACTACACCGCCATTGGTTTGCATCGATGATACTCTGCAGACCGCCAGTGTAGTCCTGGTATCTCACCACTATGTGGTCACTGTATGGCCGTGATAATCTACAGACCGCCAGCGTAGTCCTTGTATCTGACCACTATATGGTCACTGTATGGCAGTGATACTCTGCAGACCGCCAGCGTAGTCCTGGTATCTGACCACTATATGGTCACTGTATGGCCAAGATACTCTGCAGACCGCCAGCGTACTCCTGGTATCTGACCACTATATGGTCACTGTATGGCCAAGATACTCTGCAGACCGCCAGCGTACTCCTGGTATCTGACCACTATATGGTCACTGTATGGCCAAGATACTCTGCAGACCGCCAGCGTAGTCCTGGTATCTCACCACTATATGGTCACTGTATGGCCGTGATACTCGGCAGACCGCCAGCGTAGTCCTGGTATCTCGCCAGTATATGGTCACTTTATGGCCAAGATACTCTGCAGACTGCCAGCGTAGTCCTGGTATCTCACCACTATGTGGTCACTGTATGGCCGTGATAGTCTGCAGACCGCCAGCGTAGTCCTGGTATCTGAGCGCTATATGGTCACTGTATGGCTATACTATTGGTACTTGTATTGTGCTCGCCACTATTTTTTCATGATGTGAGGTGCAATATTTTACGTGGGCTGGCGGGCAGTGGTGTAGCTATAGGGGTCGCAGCGGTCACAGTTGCGACCGGGCCCCTAAGCCTGGGGGGCCCACGGGTCCCCGTTGCCATACAGCATGCTTATTAAATGAATTTTCTGTGCCATGAAGCCGGCAGTTCCTGGTTACGGTCACATGGTACACTTAGTGTACCATGTGACCATGTTGTCACGTGACACGTCTTCCAGCCAGTGCAGTGGAAGAGTCGGTGCGGAGGACTCCAGGTGAGCTGCATAGTCTGTATTGTATTGTGTTGTGTTGTGTTGTCTTGTAATGTGTTGTATTGTGCTGTTTGCGGTGGAGAGGGGGGGCCCGTTAAATTACAGTCCCCCCTCCTCCGCAAACTGCACAGTACAATACATTACAAACTGTGAGTCACGTTTCCCTGGGGGGTCGTGTGAAGACCTCCGGGGGGTTGCGAGTCACTCACAGAGGTCCCGATTCCATTCAATGCTGGAGCAAAGAGCTGACGTCTCCTTCGTCCAGCATTCACTGTGCCCTGAGCGGCTCGACGGAGGCAGTCGGGATGTAGCGACATCATCGCGCCTGTCTGCGCCGAGTCACTCATAGGACACACCGGAGGAGGCGAAGGAACGGGGATAGGTAAATAATTATGCTATTTTTCTATTATACACATATGGGGACATTATACTGCATGGGGGGGCTGATATGGTGGGGGAGCATTATACTGCATGGGGAGCTCATATGGGGGGCATTATACTGTATGGGGAGCTCATATGGGGGGCATTATACTGTATGGGAGCAGATATGGAGGGGAATTATACTGTATGGGGAGCTCATATGGGGGCATTATACTGTATGGGGAGCTCATATGGGGGCATTATACTGTATGGGAGCAGATATGGAGGGGCATTATACTGTATGGGGGGGCTGATATGGAGGGGCATTATACTGTATGGGGAGCTCATATGGTGGCATTATATTGTATGGGAAGCTCATGTGGGGGGCATTATACGGTATGGGGCTGTTATGGGGGGCATTATACTGTGTGGGGGCAGCTATGGGAGCGTTATACTATGGGGGCTGTTGGGCAAAGCGTCTGGGCATAGGCGCGCGCAGGGGTGTGGTGGTGGTGGTCCAGGTGGTGGTGGTCCAGGTGGTCCCAAGCTGAATTCTTGCACCTGGGCCCATGAGCCTTTAGCTACGCCCCTGTTGGTGGGGTTTGTGTACTCAGGCTGCTTTTTAGTCCCAGTCCGGCCCTGGTGGACATTATATCACTATCGTACCCTTCAGCCGCAGCTTTACAGAGATCTAGAGCTCTACATAGACATATGACTGGTCCCATGATGAGGACGTGGCTGTTCTGAGCCCCTGTCCCGTCAGGGGTTAATCTGTGTGTCTTGGCAGTTTGCTGGGGAGCTGATAACGGAGCAGCAGATGGAGCAGACTGTGGTGAGATAGGCGTGGTCTGTTGATGGACGAGTCTCCGACCGTCACATATCGATGATGAGGACGTGACAGGGCGTGGTTTATTGCGAGTTCATTCCGCCTTCTGGCATTAACCACGCCCCTTGTAGCTGATGACGTCACGGGGTGAGAGGTCGGCTGCACAGTAGCTATGGCCGGCTGTTTCGGGGTACCGGGGTTTCGAGCGGCGCTGCTGGTGCTCCTGGCCGGGGTCGGGTTGCTGGAGGCCGCGGAGAAGACGCTGTATAGACCGCAGGATGCCGGGATCTCCATACTGGAGCGGAAATTGGTGAACGGAGCTCTGTATAACTCATCCTCTGCCTGGCTGCTGGAGTTCTATTCCTCCTGGTGCGGACACTGCATCAACTATGCCCCCACCTGGCAGGCCCTGGCCTCTGATGTACAGGGTGAGAACGTGGGAGCCGAGGGGGGATGTAGTGTCCACTGGAAGAGGGGGGGGGGGTGTTATGTAGTGTCCCCTGGAAGAGGATGGGGGGTGTTATGTAGTGTCCCCTGGAAGAGGAGGGGGGGTGTGATGTAGTGTCCAGTGGAGGGGGAAGAGGGGCGTGATGTAGTGTCCAGCGGAGGAGGAATAGGGGTGTGATGTAGTGTCCAGGGGAGGAGGAAGAGGGGTGTGATGTAGTGTCCAGTGGAGGAGGAAGAGGGGGGATGTTATGTAGTGTCCCCTGGAGGAGAGGGGTGTGATGTAGTGTCCACTGGAGGAGGGGGGGGGGGTGTGATGTAGTGTCCACTGGAAGAGGGGGGGGGTGTGATGTAGTGTCCACTGGAGGAGGGGGGGGGGTGTGATGTAGTGTCCACTGGAAGAGGGGGGGGGGTGATGTAGTGTCCACTGGAGGAGGGGGGGGTGTGATGTAGTGTCCACTGGAGGAGGGGGGGTGTGATGTAGTGTCCACTGGAGGAGGGGGGGGGTGTGATGTAGTGTCCACTGGAGGAGGGGGGGGGTGTGATGTAGTGTCCACTGGAAGAGGGGGGGGTGATGTAGTGTCCACGGGAGGAGGGGGGGGTGTGATGTAGTGTCCACGGGAGGAGGGGGGGGTGATGTAGTGTCCACGGGAGGAGGGGGGGGTGATGTAGTGTCCACGGGAGGAGGGGGGGGGTGATGTAGTGTCCACTGGAAGAGGGGGGGGGGTGATGTAGTGTCCACTGGAGGAGGGGGGGGGTGATGTAGTGTCCACTGGAGGAGGGGGGGGTGATGTAGTGTCCACTGGAGGAGGGGGGGGGGTGATGTAGTGTCCACTGGAGGAGGGGGGGGTGATGTAGTGTCCACTGGAGGAGGGGGGGGGTGATGTAGTGTCCACTGGAGGAGGGGGGGGGTGATGTAGTGTCCACTGGAGGAGGGGGGGGGTGATGTAGTGTCCACTGGAGGAGGGGGGGGTGATGTAGTGTCCACTGGAGGAGGGGGGGGTGATGTAGTGTCCACTGGAGGAGGGGGGGGTGATGTAGTGTCCACTGGAGGAGGGGGGGGTGATGTAGTGTCCACTGGAGGAGGGGGGGGGTGATGTAGTGTCCACTGGAGGAGGGGGGGGGTGATGTAGTGTCCACTGGAGGAGGGGGGGGTGATGTAGTGTCCACTGGAGGAGGGGGGGGTGATGTAGTGTCCACTGGAGGAGGGGGGGGTGATGTAGTGTCCACTGGAGGAGGGGGGGGTGATGTAGTGTCCACTGGAGGAGGGGGGGGGGTGATGTAGTGTCCACTGGAAGAGGGGGGGGTGATGTAGTGTCCACTGGAGGAGGGGGGGGTGATGTAGTGTCCACTGGAGGAGGGGGGGGTGATGTAGTGTCCACTGGAGGGGGGGGGTGATGTAGTGTCCACTGGAGGGGGGGGGTGATGTAGTGTCCACTGGAGGGGGGGGTGATGTAGTGTCCACTGGAGGGGGGGGTGATGTAGTGTCCACTGGAGGAGGGGGGTGATGTAGTGTCCACTGGAGGGGGGGGTGATGTAGTGTCCACTGGAGGGGGGGGGTGATGTAGTGTCCACTGGAGGAGGGGGGTGATGTAGTGTCCACTGGAGGAGGGGGGGTGATGTAGTGTCCACTGGAGGAGGGGTGTGATGTAGTGTCCAGCGGAGGAGGAAGAGGGGTGTGATGTAGTGTCCCCTGGAAGAGGAGAGGGGGGGTGATGTAGTGTCCCCTGGAAGGGGAGAGGGAGGGTGATGTAGTGTCCCCTGGAAGAGGAGAGAGGGGGGTGTGATGTAGTGTCCCCTGGAAGAGGAGAGGGGGGGGGTGATGTAGTGTCCCCTGGAAGAGGAGAGGGGGGGGGGGTGTGATGTAGTGTCCCCTGGAAGAGGAGAGGGGGGGGGGTGATGTAGTGTCCCATGGAAGAGGAGAGGGGGGGTGTGATGTAGTGTCCCCTGGAAGAGGAGAGGGGGGTGATGTAGTGTCCACTGGAAGAGGAGGGGGGGTGTTATGTAGTGTCCCCTGGAAGAGGAGGGGCGGTGTTATGTAGTGTCCCCTGGAAGAGGAGGGGCGGTGTTATGTAGTGTCCCCTGGAAGAGGAGGGGGGGGGTGTTATGTAGTGTCCACTGGTGAGTAGATGATTTTACTTTCTAGATTTGGAGAGACTAGTTTTGCGCCATGGTCTATGTGATTGGCGCAGTAGTAGTAGAGGTGAGGAGCACAGTGTGAGGCCACGCGACAGGTCGTGCTGCGTGCGGTATACGGCATCTAATGTGCCACATGGGTTTGTGTACGTTCTTGGTCAGAGCTGATGAACATGTAAAACCAGGAGAGGCAGATCTCACACCTCCAGTCTACACGCTGTTCTCTATATGTTACGTCTCCAGTCAGTCATGTGACCCCCATTTTGCTTGCTGACCGGCCCACATGTAGTAGCGACATAGGAGGCCTTTTTCCAGCCCAATGATTGGGAGACCCCTGAGTGGGTGCAGTTGTGCCCTCTAGGCGCAGCCTTGATTGATGAAGTATGAGGTGGAGATTGGGTTTCATGAGACTTTATATAGATATCGTTGTGTAACTGAGCCCCCACATAACCCTAAGGCTTCCACAAGGAGGCGCTGTTCTTGTTCATCTGATGGGGCTGTTTCTTGGTTGTGATTTGTTTTCCAATCGTGATTGATGCTGAAAAGGGTCAAAATGTTCTTCTGATGTGTCCCGGATACATGTGAGGAGATGGTATTTCTCATGTCTATGATCGCCGTCCGCCAGTGATTTCCCATATGATAGAGCTCTATAGAAAGGTTACACCCCCTTTGGCACTGCTCAGAGATTACTACTATCGGAAATCTAACGCAACCTTCTAAGCACGCTGCCCTTGATTTCAATGGATATTGGACAAGGGGTTTTCTGGGACCTTTGCATTGATGGCTTATCCTTAGTAGTCCATCAATGTTTGACCGACTTCCCCCGCAGATCAGCATAACAAAGGGGCCATGCCGCTCCCCCGAGCACCGCGTCCTATACGTTGTCTGCACAGGTACGGGTGGTTGTTTGTATGGGCGGTTGTCATACATGATACTGCAGTTCAGGATATGCTATTAATGTCCGATAGTTGGGGATCTCGCCTCTGAGACCACCACCTGTCGGGAGAACAGGGGTCCCATGACCCGTATTCGCGGATCTGTGCAGTGTCCATGTTTATTTCAGTAGAGAGCGGGAGATAAAGCCCCTGCACATTGTTTTTTTTAGCCTACTTTTGACTTAGGGCCTGTTCACATCAGTGTTCGCTTTCCTTTCCGGGGTTCCGTCGGAGGTTTCCATCGGGTGAACCCCGCAACGGAAAGTGAAACTGATATCACAGCTTCCGTTTTAGTCACCATTGATATTAATGGTGACGGAAACATCGCTAATGGTTTCTGTTCGTCACCATTCCGGCAGGTTTCCGGTTTAACGGCGGAATCAATAGTGGAGTCGACTATATATATCTTGTAGGTCGGGAGCGCTCACCCTGAAATCTTAAAGGGGTTTGGTCGACATTTATCCAATACTGTATGGTCCCTTTAGCATGTTGGCAAATTTTTAATTCCAGAAATCTCTGGGCAGTGCCAAAGGGGTTTGATCTCTATACAGTCTTGTCATACTAGAAATCTGTGGTGGTCCCGGATCAGACTTCACCAATGTCACCTCCTCACACGTATCTTATGACATCAGAAAATCATGAACTGGCTTTATGCTCCAGCAGTTCCTCGTGTGAGGTGAATTGGCGTCCTTGTCGCGGCGTACGTTATCTACAAGGTATAAATAGCGGGCGGTCACCTGTCGTGTTGATCTCACCTGTTGCTGCGGTTCGTGCTTCTCACATTAGGTAAAGGTTTCCATTCTGCAGTATGAAGGTTGCTCTGTTTTTTTTAATCCCTCGTTAATATAACCTGTCATTAGAGAGTTAGTGCCGGTGATTAGATGCCCGCACACGCCCGCTGGCAAGCAGAGAATCCACTTTGCTCTTATTATGACTATTGCGCAGCCTTCATGTCATGTATATCACGGCTCAGAGCGGCTCACGTTGTACAATAGATCTTAATATCCTACAGAATGGAAACATGGGCAGACCTTAGAGGGGATACCCTAGCACCCAGAAACCTCCCTCTGACTAGTTCACTGCATCCTAATTTATTATTGAATTCAATGGGCGCTAAATTCCTATGCCGTGAGCTCCCCCTAGTGGCAGCTGCAGACAGAAGTTTAATATTTAAAGGTGTTTACAGGATCCCCACCAGCAGAATAAAGGGGCAGCGGCAATCCCTACGTAAAAAATTAAGTACATGTATAATGTTGGGAAAGTGAGCATAATCGAGGGCAAGGGAGGGTACTTTTTGCCATCTGTCTTGGGCACCAAGGCACTTAGAAAACCCCCTTTAAAAATCTGGTTGTGACGTTTTTGGTTATTGTAGATTATTCTGATGATTGGCCGCTCTGAACTACGTCTGTGGCGCCTTCAATGCCACCAATTAGCGGAGTGATCGTGCGGGACCACGTGGGTCACACCACCCACTGGCTTGTTTTTCTTACGATGTATGAGAAAATGAATGGGCTTTTCAGAGCCTGTATACTCTGAATCTATCCTACATTGGGCCTGATGTATTCCAACATTTATTAGGTAAAATACATCCGCATTTCATTTTTGTCACTGTATTACAATGTGTTGACGACACAAAGGGATAACCGGATCCTGCCCAAAAAAAAACTACTGCAATTTTTGGGTTTATAGATGGGTTCCCCTGGTTGACACCTTCCTCTATTAACCAGGGGGGAGCCGATGTAAACGCTCGCTCTGGGGCGGGGGGTACAGCCTGACATGTATTATAATGGCCACTGTGTAATACTACACCTGGAAATTTGGACATGGGAGCAGTTTCCCTCAGCGTGGATTTCTGATTGCCAGGGGTTCTAGCAGCCAGACCATGCGAAGACCTTACCGCTGGGGGAGCTGCCTCAAAAAAGGGTTGTCCAAGGTGACTCGCCTATTGTTTCTGGATTGCTCTGTCCTTTTCTACAAGTAATTCGGACTGACCAATCAGCGGCAGCGGAGATAAGCGTCACTGTGGTAGTTTCTGGCTCTATGCAGGAGACTGGGAACAGGTACCATCTCCTCTGTCCTTTATGGTCAGCCATGCTGCTCCGTGTTCATTAGAGCTGCTTTCTGGCCATGAATCCATACACCAGTTGCTGCCACCGATGAACCAACTGTTGCTCTGACTGGTCAAATTATCATGGTCATCAGATACGAGGTGGCGGTGCCCATTGCAGCCAGACATTTCATCATTTAGTTGTATCTCCTGGGTTAACACCATCTCTTCCCAGCCTTAGTCCTAAATTCATGTCTTTCCATCCGTGTGTAGATCTATAACCGGTGGAATTACTCCTCATGTGACTTCCGTACAGCAGGAGATGTGAGGTCTTCTTCACGTCCAGGGGAGCCCACGTACCATCTGCCGTACTTTGAGGCGTGCCACCAGAGACGTGCGCCATTGTCAGGACACATTAACATTTAAGGACATGGGCTGCAGTTGGGGGAGGAGGAGTGTGGAGGGCAAGAAGTGAAAGGACTCCGCATTCCGCACCCTCAAGCCAAACTTTTTTTTTTTTTTCTTTTTGTTCTTCCAGTTCGCATCACTTTGTGCCTGTAGAATAGTCCGTTAGATCCTTTGTCTGGGGCTGAATAGCCTTCCATCTGTCCTCCGATACCTCCAGTTTCCTCATCTGTCAGCTCGTCTGCTACAACTGACATCTTCCCTCAGCTGTCACACACGTTTCCCCGGCAGATCGGCAGGAACTAGAGGTTTGCCATGAGGGGGAGTTGGCACGGAGCAGGGGGTCGTTTTCATCCATATTTTTTGTAGTCTGATCTGTCAAAGTCTAGAAGTTACGGAGAGCGCTCTGATGGTCCTCAGACCCCCGTTCTGATAGGCGAGGGTCCCCCGTATCCTGCGGATCTGCCATAAAGGCTTACGATAGGATAACATATAGAGAAGTAAGTTTTCCATCATTTGATGAGGTTGTGATGCGTTTTGGGATTCGCTATAAAGTCGTGATCACGGTATGTGGGTCCTTGCCAATAAGTAAAATATAATCCTATAATATATTAATACAAAGCCGACGGAAGTGGCATGTAGTGCCGCAATACCAGTGATAAAAGCCGTGGTCACTTTTATAAATTGTCGGGTTGAGTAACCTCAGACTACGGTGAAGAGCGGCGCGGGGTCACGGAGACTTGGCCTCTTCTCTTGTGTGACCTTTTTTTCTTTTATGTTTAAACTATGTTATAAAACAGGACTAGAGTTCCACTTTAATAATCGTGCCATACGGTGCCCACGTACTACCAACATATAATGCTTTCGTTATAGGGCTGTACAGTGCCCAAATAATAACTTTTTCTGAATAATGCCATAGATGGCGCCATTACATAAGTTTTTAAACCCTTTTGGAGGAGGCCCCTGAGCAACTGCCCACGCTGTGATCCAGCGCCGTGATGATCATGTTTCTCTTTATTGGAGGATGGGTGATGTTGTGTAACCTGTGAACATATGGACGGCCCTTTCAGGGGTTACTGTGGATTCTCCGCTCAGTAAACTTCTACATAGATAAGTCTGGAAGAATTATCTGTACTTATACAGCGACATGCAACCCGACTCCATCCACAGATCAGTTTATAGATTGCGGGCATTCGATACAGGGTTGCCAGTCTGTAGAATAACATATGGGAGAGGCACAGGGTATTATAACTGTAATGTGATCTAACAATCCAATACCGCTCACAATGTTTCTTCCCTCAGATTGGGATCCCGCAATAAGGATCGGAGTGTTAAACTGCGCCGATGAGGAGAATACGGCCATCTGCAAAGATTATGGTGTCCAGTTCTATCCAACGTTTCGGGTAGGTTCTCCGTGCCTGCTTTATCCATCCTCGTCCTCTTTTGCCTGCATCTCCTTAAGAAAATTACCTTCCACATCACAATTTTTCCCTTATACAGGTAGTTTTACAAACGGCGCCACTTTTGTCCCTTGGCTGTGTCTGGTATTGCAGCTCAGACCTATTTGCTTGAATGGAGCTGAACTGCATTTCCTGACCAAGCACTTGGACGAGAGTGGCGCTGTTTCTGGAAGAAAGTAGCTATATCTGTCCTATATGTGTAACAAGCTGATTATCTGGATAGTAGACTTTTTTTTTGGGGTCAAAAATTTGAGCCAAAATTTATGCATCTAAAATGATAATAGTCTATCTATATAGTAAAACTTCAGGAATCCAGTCCCTAATAGTCCTGCTGATCCCTAATGAGTTAAATATAGACCCATGCCAGACTAACGGGGATTTACCGGATACCATCACTTGTCCCCTATAAATGGCTGTGCGTCAATATCCCACTATATATATATTACCTATATCTTCTATAATGTCCAGTGGTTTGTCATTTCTGATAATCTGGTACTTCAGCAGTCCTATATGTGACAGATTTTTTTTGCCCCCTCCTCTTCAATTTCAGAACCCAGGTAGCGCCCTCCCTTTCTTATTTACTACTTGTTATAATTCAGTCCACCAGGGCTGCCACTTAGAAGGAGGATTTAAACGGTATGTCTGATTAGTTTAGAAGGGTCCCCCAAGGGTAAGATGGGCTGTCCATATAATGAACGGGCGTCCTGGGTCCTCCACAGCGAAAGACCTTTGTAGCTGATATCTGCTCTGACTAAAAGATGAGGGTCCAGAACAATGACCCTTCTCTGTTAACTCTGATTGAGGGACACCGGAGTTGACATGGTGGTTGAAAGTGGAGAGCCCCTTTAATTAAAAAAAATAATAAAAATATATATATATATATATAGAATCTTCTGAAACTTTTTTTTTAATGTGGTTTTCCCATAATCAATGTTTATGACCCATCCGCTGGGACCCCCACTGATCCCGAGAACGGGCTTACCTTGCCATTCCTGGGAACCCCATAGGAATGGAGCAGTAGTGCGTATTCTCAGCTCCATTCATTGCTATGGGGCTGTCAAAGATAGCGCTAGGCAGCCCCATAGAAATGAATGGCGCACTGGCCGAGCATGCGCACTACCGCTCCATTCCTATGGGGCTTCCGAGAACGACAAGGTAAGCCTGTTTTTCTAATCCGTGGGGGTCCCAGCAGTCGGACCCCTAGTGATCAGATATTTATCACCTGTGAGGTCTGTCGTTTTCCCTTGTGGTGTCTGTCTTTTTACCGGAAAAAATAGCGCCGCATGCTGACCTATTGTTTTAGTCAAATGTGACAATCTGTGTAGATGTGAACAGCGCCTTAGTCAGATATCTGAGGTTCGCCTGCTGAGCTGCGTCTTCCTTTATGGGGGACAGGAAGTGACAACCACGCGGCAGGTTTCCGGTGCAGTGATCGTCTCTTTTACAGACTTTGTTTAGGCCGGGGTCAGAGGCATGAAGACTTTTGACATTTGCTATTTTAATTGAATGGATTCTCTGATGTATTTCACAATTACAATATTTTCTCTTTTAGTTCTTTGGAGCATTTACAAAAGACTTTTCACAAGGAGAAACCTACAAAGGTAAGTTTTCAAGCAGCACTGGAAATATCGAATATATATGGGGTGTGAACAATGCTTAATAATGACTACTGTGCTGAAAGCCTTTGAGTGGTCAGTCACCCAGCTTTGCCAGACGCCTGACTGACACCCAGTTTTGCAGTGATGCTCCTGTAATGATAGATTTAGTATTCAGTTCTCCAGGAAGGTTGAACAACTTACTCTGTGGGAGGTGTAATGAGGGTCTTCACCCAGCTTTCCGAGACTCCTGACTGGCAAACTTGCATAGCAGTGCCAAATTCACTCATCCTGTAGTGCTGGATAACCTGGAATATTTGTTATTAAAGGGTTGTCCAGTTTAGAAATCCAATTTTCATATGCCCGATTAGGTAATTCTGAGTTAATAGAGGGGGGGTCCTCTGTCCAGGATCCTCATCTCTTGGCCAGAGTAGAGAGCGGTTATAAAGAGCGTCTCTTGCTTTGGAGGACCTGTCCTGTCCTGCATTACACAGACAACCTATTGATTTAAGTGAGCACTGTGTAATGCCTAATTTCCCCTGTGGTGGCACTGCAGGGAAATTGAACCCTTGCTGCCAGGTTTTCCCACAGATTGCAGCAGATCGCTGGTGGTCCCAGCAGGGGGAACACGTTGTCATCTGCTTAGTGTCAAGAAACCTTTCTAACAACAAGGGATTTTCCAAAGTGGAGAACTCCTTTAAGGGCCTCTCTAAGAAATGGCTGAATACAATTTTTAATAATCCCTCAATAGAGGGCGACTCAAGGGTTTTGGTGATTTTTGGATGAAATGCCCTATGATCGTCATACATTAAACTGGTAATGGTAAGGCCTGGTAGTTGACATGAGCGCACACAGCAGGGGCGGACGCAGGGACCAATAAGCGAGAATGGGATCAATAGTGATACATATGGATGGGGACAGGTTATCTCATGAATTGTAAAGTTGTATGTTCTGATCTTTGTGGTTTAGCGGAAGCCGACAGAGAAGTGCAGACGGTCCGACAGGTCATCATTAATTACCTGGAGGGCCTCCCTGCTGAGCACAGACCCCCGGCATGTCCTCCCTTCCAGCCAATCAGGTGAGCTGATGTATTGCTTTTCTTGTGCTTTACAGCATATGCTACAACTCCTGCAATGCCTTGTTGGAGGCTGGCAGGGCATGCTGAGAGTTGTAGTTGCACCACAATTGATAAATGTTTATCTGTCTAGTTGTCAGACTATGTTCTTACGTTCTTCTATCCATACCCTGTGCAGTGTTGATGGGTTATGATGTTGCTGATCCTGCCGGTCATCCCATTGAAGGTGTGAAGTCCAGACAGAGCCCCCCCACAACTCTGGATTACCAAATTGTTCTCTCGATAGGTGGGACACCCAGTTATGGCACATTCTACATCTATGGCCGCAATGTAGCACCTAGACCTTCTGTGGTTCTTCTGAACTGGACTATGGACATCTAAATCCGGTTCACTAGAACTGCAGGAGGTCCGGGTTCTGCGTATGTAATACGGATGCTAAAATGTGCCCCTATTTATTGGCGGAATACCCCTTTAACATCCCTATGCGTGACTGATATTAGCAACTCTAATATTGCTGGTCTGTTCTAAGCTTCGTCCTTTAGGTTAAGGGCCCTTGAACAATTCCCTCTGGTACAAAACTGAAATAAAGAGAAGAAAGTAATTGTCCGTTACCTGTTGCACATGGTTTGGATCTGTGTCCTCTTTCCACCGTCTCTCTAGAGTTTATCTTGAAACCTGTCTATTCTTTTTTTCAGCTCGAGTGACATTACTTCTCTTCTTAACCTGAAAGAGCCCCGTTACACCGCCATCATCTTTGAGAGCACGACGTCGTATGTTGGACGTGAGGTGGGTTCTCTGCTAGGCCAGGTTCACACACAGGCGCACATCTGCCTCCCCTTCTACTGTCTGTATTCTAGCAAGAAGTAGGGGACGGAAGGAAGGGAGTATGACTACAGGATCAGACTACACTGGGTTTGGTTGTAGTCTAACTATGGAGACACAGTTCTGCCTAGGACCTACACACACAGAACAGTAATAGGCTCATTTTTTTTAAATTTCAGATGCATTAGCGTAATAACAAATTGGTGTCTATAATCCTTTCATGTAGACATAGGCTTACTTATGTGTCCGTTGTATACAATAATTGTTTCTTAGAGAGCTGCGTTGTGCTATTCCTCTGTTATTCCTCCTGGAAATGTATGACTAAATTGACAACTGGGTGTTAACCATTACCTATACACATTCTGATACTATCCAAACAGTCCTGATGGGTCAAGGACACACCCAATTGACATAGAGAATGGTAAATACCATGTTGCCATTTTATTCATTCACTTCCAGGAGGAATAACAGTGCAATGTTGTGGGCAGTTTATTCATGCATTTCCAGGAGGAATAGCAGAGGAACGGGACAGTGCGGATTTGTGAGAAAAAAATGCTCCAGAATTGTTGTTTTAAAGGGGTATTCCCAACTTAAACATTTATGGCATATCCATAGTATTTGCCATAAATGTCTGATAAATGGAGCCCCAGCTCTGGGACTCGCACATATATCGAGAACGGAGGGGGGGGGGGGGGGATGACGACCCCTGTTTCGCCTGGTGCAGCGGCCGCAGAATCCAGGCTAATTTACTAATACAGCGATGTCAGGAGAGCTGACCGGTCCTCTCTCGTGTGCCCTCTAATTGGATGAGGTTATTCTCCTGAAGCTCAGTCTTGTACCATGTTGATCATGACTTAACTCTGCGCTCTCCTCCTGTAGGTGATCTTAGACTTGATGCAGTTTGAGTACATTGCGGTGCGGAGGGCCCTGAATTCAGACAAGGCCACGTTGGAGAAGCTCGGTATTGTTTCAGTTCCGTCATGTTACCTGATCTACCCGAACGCTTCACATGGATTAATTAACATGTAAGTACCTAAGTGTCTGTAAGAGATACAAGGAGCTTTTCTCCCTTTAAATGGAGGCCGCAGCATGTGTTCTCCGAGCACAGTTTAGTGTTACGTGACGGTAACATTGTACCTATTGATCAGCCCGCCTCCATATTGGCGCTACAATTCACTCTCACTTTCCGTTGTATTCTCGGCTTTGGCTTGTAGGGGTCTTCACTACTATCAACATTTGTGGTCTCTTCATTGGAGATTCTAGAAATGTCTGACTTGGCTGTTTCTGGATCTCCTGTTCACTATAATGGAGGGGGATCTCTCGCAGCCGGACTCCACCGATCAGACATTTATCCATCTATAAAGGGAAAACCCTGGGCTGTCTCATTACAGACAACCCCTTGCATATCGTCCAGCTCACAAGACCCCCAACAAACCGCTGATTTTGGCAGGGAAAGCAACCGTGAACCACCTGCAGCGTCCTCTGAAGGAGAAATATAGTAATACATGTACAGCCTTAGTCCTCCCGAGCGAGAGCTGCTGCTTGTTAGCAGTTCTCCGCTTTGGTTTATAGAGGGTAGTCCTAAATTGGGATCCCCCCTCTATGACATCCATATACTCTAATAGAGCATATGGACAGGGCTTGTCCTGAAGGCACAACCTCTGTAAGGCAATAGGCTGCACAGTATTTATTTAATTTGTTAGAACTGCAGTTTATTCTCCAGAGCTGCTCTTCCTACTGGAGTTACAACCATAGTCTGTCATTAGGGAGCTGAGTGTTAGTCAACCAGTCACATTCCGTATACAATTATACACGGACTCTTCTACACTCCCTCCGTCCTCTCCATGCCCACCACTTGTGTATGTCTGTTGTATAGTATGCCTACTTAGATATAAGGTGAAGATGTTTCCACACTGAAGTAGAGCGCCCTCATGTATGCCCTGTGGGCGAGTAGGCATCTCTGCTTGGGGTTTCCATTCATTTCAAAAGGTACATTGAGAAAGAAAACGCTATGACATATCACGAGAGACCATGTTGAATGAACATATTCTTTTAATAGTGGCACAGCTCTACAAAAACTGGAAATAGAACACATACGACCGGCCGATGACTACATCTCCGCACAGATTATACTCCAAAAAGCATAATCCGAACGCTATTTAATGGGACAATTTTTCTATCTATCCTCAATATCTCCAATGTTGCTGAGGCATGGGGTGCTGTTTGATGGTTTCCTATTCAAGATAGAATCTTTGCACGGGGAGGGGTGGTCACAATTTCACTTTGACAGTGCCGAGCTTGTTATTTTTTAGTCAGGGAAATTAAAGCTCCAGTGGTCCTTCCATGTCACGGGGCAGTGAAGACCGCTCTACAGTGTGAGGTGCCCACCCAACAGCTCCCATATCTCAGCTTCCTGGACCCCTATGACATGGAGTGAGGTGTTGGGTTTTCTGCAGTCACATCTGGATTTAGTGTGTTCAAATCCTATAAAATGGCAGAATGGTCTCGCATTGGAAGGTTTATTCTGCGTTTGATGCTTCTTCATATAACCCGGTCTCTTCAGGGCGCAGCTACTGATCAGTCATGCTGTTAAATACAGCCTCTGACATGATAAATTGCAGCTGGAATTTGTAAATCGCATGGGGGACCAAGACTCACCCTGTGACCAGCGCGATCTCTGGTGACCCGGAATCATTAATCAGTTTGATAGGTGATAAACATATTTTACCCTTTGTCTTATGTGTTAGGCGTCTCTTGAACCGATGAATATTTATATGATGCCGGGAGAATCAGACCTCAGTGTGAGATCTGGCGAGTGTCCCCTAGTTCAAATCCCCCCCCCCAAATTTTTTTTTGTTTTTATATATTTTGATTTTTTTATATTTTGTGTATACCGCCTTATGCAGCTGTGATACGGCTCCCAAACAAGTTTTCTGCTGGACCTCCACCTGCCTCTGATTTCATACTAAAAAAATTGTATAGATTGCATGTTATCAGACGTTGTATTACGGTGCTAGGAGAGTATAAAACGTAACACGACATACGATGGAGCGGGCCACAATGCCCAAAAAACTCCATAGGCCTCCATACGAAATCTGAGGTACAGTAGGGGCCCATCCACTAGTGCCATATTACAGCTCCATGGTCAGAAGTTCTTGGGGAACTAGAAGACCTGACGATCCATATACCTGATATCATATATCTCCCCAATAAAGGTTAAATTGGGTGTTTTTATGGGCCCTTAATATTGATGGGGGCCCAACACCCGCCGATCCGCTGAATGAAGCGACCTCGCTGGTCCCTTCATTCAGCTAATAGGCAGGGGTGCAGTGGGTTAGAAGAGGGACCCCGCCGATCAAATATTGATGGCCTGTCCCAAAAACACCTTTAGTCGGAACATGGTCAGGAACAACGGTCCCGTTTATGAAAACTGTCTAAGGGTATGTTCACACGGCTTATTTACAGACGTAATTTGGGCGTTTTCGCCTCGATTTACGTCCGAAAATGCGGCTCGATAGCGTCGGCAAACATCTGCCCATTGAAAGCAATGGGTTTTACGTTGGTCTGTTCCAACGAGGCGTAAATTTACGCGTCGCTGTCAAAAGACGGCGCGTAAATAGACGCCCGCGTCAAAGAACGGCCTGTCACTTCTTCAGACGTAAATGGAGCCGTTTTCCATTGACTCCATGGAAAAACGGCTCCATTTACGTCCGTAATTGACGCAGCGAAAAAGCGCCTCAACATGCCATGACGGCTGAAATTACGGAGCTGTTTTCAGGAGAAAACAGCCCCGTAATTTCAGCCGTAACGGACGCTGCCGTGTGAACATACCCTCATAGAAGAACTGACCTTATTGCCCAAAGCAGCCAATTGCAGGTCAGCTTTGTTTTTCCAGAGCAGTTTAAGAAATGAAAGCTGAGCTCTGATTGGCCCGTTCTGATAACTGAGTGTCACTTATCGCCGCTCTCGGTTGTCTCTGTAATCCATTACCTGCACCTTTTACCTCATCCGTGCTTTTGGTTTTTTTCCTTCGGCCCCTCAGTGTGAAGCCTCTGCGGTCCGTCTTCTCCTCTCATTTAAAGTCCTTGCCGGGAGTAAGGAAGAAAGCCGGAGCTCACTCAGCACTACCAGAGAGACTTCCCAAGGAGGACAAAGAGGAAGACATACCCTGGAAGGACTATGACAAGTAAGGCTGCTCCTACAGTGCTGACACGTAGCCAGATTGTCCTAGGATTTCTCCTGCCAGTGATGAACGTTATAAAGAATTAATACATTGAATATTCGTATTTCATCAAGACTTAATAAAGTCTAACGGCAACATCGAAGTCCATGGGTTGTGTGAAATTTTGCTGCTCAGCTACACTCGTGAATTAGTCTGAGCTGCAATACCAGACACAGCCTAAGAACAAAAGTGGCGCTGTTTGTGCAAAAAAAATCACTTGAATATTACATTTTTCCTCATTTTTTTTTAGGTCTAAGTTGTATGCAGCAGATCTGGAGTCTGCGTTACATTATCTCCTGCGTGTGGAGCTTGCCACCCATCAGATTCTGGAAGGAGAGAAGCTGAAAACCTTCAAGGATTTAATCACCCTCCTGTACAAGGTCAGTTAGTCTCCGAGCACTGCTATGTAGGGGCCTATGTGTCTCCCCCTTTATCCCACAACGACACTAGCACTGGCAGCCATCTTCTACCTGCATAGTGCTGCATTTCATTATCTGCCAATACTCCTCTATACTGAATGCCATCTCTTCCAGTGGCACCTAACGCCCTCTAAGCAGCTTCCCAAAATTACTATGATAGACCCTAGCCAGCCCAGTGCCATGCTTTGTGGCTATGGCTGTCCAGTTGCTGCAGAACAAAAACTCCCAGCCAGAATGCCATGACAGCCTGAGCGGTGCCAGTGTTTCCTTTCTTATAGGGTTAGACAAACATGGGTGCTTCAATTTATTGGGCTGCTATGGCCCCAACCCCTCTGATAATCCTCGCCCGCTTTTTATAGAAGTGTCGGAGGCAGCGTAAAAATAAAGTCACAACATTTCAGCGCAAAAAGCTAGTGTTTGCACAAATTGCCACAGCCACGTTGGGCAATCCGGGAGTCCATTCGGCATGTTAGGCTATACCCTAAAACCGAGTTGCGCCCCCGTACAATTGCAGCATTTGTGGATTAAATTATGCTACTTTGTCAAACTGGCGCAAGCTACATAATATGTGGCGCAACTTACCGCCTGCTATACACTCGTGCCACAAAACACTGGCGTTCATGTATGAGCGTCCTTAGGTGGCCTGAGTGGCACATTCTGTTTTCACTGGAAGGGTTTGTTCATCAGTATCATGACTTCCAAGGACGGACCCCATTTACTTTTTAATGGGGTCCATTGGGGATCTGGTATTTTTACAGCAGACGGTGATATTTTTGCTGCCAGAAAGACAGAAATCAATCGCCGTTTTGTGCACGTAAAAAACGCAGCATTTTTCTTGGGTTGCAGTTCCCTGTGACGTCCGTGTACGGTGCACGTCTGCGTTTTTTCACACGAGTACATTATTCGTATGTCACGCACTTTTTACATCAACATAAAAAACTGGAGATTATTTTTTTTTCCTCATCATTTCTTTAGCAACTGGTGCGTGAAAAACATGGACAGCACCCAGAAGTCGTCCGCGTGCTGTCCGTTATTTTCAGGCAACCATTGACTTCAATGGTCTGCGTGGTGCGCAAAAACGCACCAAAATAGGACATGCAGTGAGTTTCGCGCAATAGACACTCGCTGCGTGAAAAACACAATGTCTGAATAGCCCCATTGAATTTCATAGATCCGTGTGGTGTCCGTGAAAAAAACGGACGGCACACGGATGCGAAATACGCTCGTCTGAATAAGGCCTTAGAGTTCGCCTCTTCTTTACAGATTTAGGCTTCATGCACACAACCGTGCCCGTAATTACGAACTGTAATTATGGGCACGGGCAGCCGACCGTTTTTAAGGGCCGTGCTCCCATTATAAAGTATAGGAGCACGGTCCGTAAAATAAAAAAATAGGACATGTCACCCTCCCGTAGACATACGCGAAGGTGTCCGTCGGCCATAGAAATGAATGGGCCCATAATTACGGACGATTTTACGGTTGTGTGCATGGGGCCTTATATTAGAGAATTGCTTAAATAGTAATTACATGATACAATGATGGCGGCTACTACTACTGTCTGCCAGGAGTCGTTTCCGGAGTTCCCTTCGCAGTGGTCTTGGGATGGACAGTAGGAAGCTTCTGAGAAGTTACGGTCTGTAATATTATGCAATTGCCGTTGAAGCGATTCTCTTGTGTTCCTCTAAGGGTATGTTCACACTCTTAACAAAAAACGGCTGTAAAATACGGAGCTGTTCAAGGGAAAGCCTGATTTTCAGCCGTTTTTCCCATTTGAAATCAACGGGCAGATGTTTGGAGGCGTTCAGTTCAGCCCCTGTATTTTCATCCGTTTTTCGGGGGGCGTTTACGGCCCGAAAATCGGCTGAAAATAGGCCATATGAACAATACCCTAAGACGCTCCGAAGCTTCCATTAAAATGTGTTGCTTCTGCCTCATGGTTGTGTAGAATAAAGTCGGATCTGGTTACATCTGTTGCCCGCGGTTTCTAGGAGGGCAGAGCGTTGTCTGATGTGTGTCGCTTGTTGTCTGCACGCCTGGCTGAACGCACTCCTGCAATGAGGCGGTGGGTCACAAATCTGTGTCTGTCCTCATTCCTTGAAGAAAGTGTAGTGTTAATCTGCCTGTCATGTTACGACCGTCTCCACTCTCTAATGCTTTTAGCAGATAAGTCTCAATGTCCTCATTTAGTTCAGCAAAATGTTACGCCGTAAAGAGGAAGATCCTGTTGTCTCTTCCTGCCGGCCCTTATACAGCGCAAAAACACACAGCCCGATTCAACGCCTCAGTTTAAAGGGGTTGTAGAAAGCAAAAAAAACATGACTGCTATCTTCCAGATACGGCGCCACCCTTGTCCATGGGCTGTATGTGGTATTACAGCTTAATACCTGATGTTCTAATTTATAGAAGAAAATTTAGGGGGGGGGGGGGTCCCAGTGGCATAACCCCACATAGCCAGCCTATTGTCCGGGGGCCTACGTAAAGAAAAGACGGCAGTTCAAACAATATAACCCATTAATTACCATAAACTTTAGTCATTTCTTTACTGTGAAGTTCTATTTTCTCTTTTCATTGACTGTTCACGCTCTTCATTTCATCCAGTTGTTCCCAGGGCGCCCCCATGTGGTTAAACTTCTGGAAACGCTGCAGGAGTGGCTTGTCAGCATGCCGCTGGACAAGATCCCTTATGACGCCATCTTGGATCTGGTCAACAACAAAATGCGGGTGAGTCATCTCTCTATTCACTAAAAGATTAAGTGACGTCCCTGGATCTGGAACGTTCTCACTGTCGTTGGATCATTCCGTAAAATGCGTAGGAATTGACCGCGCTTAACGAATGTAAATCTCGTTTTTTATACTTTTCCATGATCATCCGATAATCTAGAATTTGATCATTTTGCCGCCTGATAGATCCCATAGATGCTGGATTACAGGAATTTTACTGCGCTCATCATGATCTAGGAGATCTGACGCCCGCTGGTTGCTGAGTCCTTATGTATAATATCATATTTTTTTTAGATCTCTGGAATCTACCTCACAAACCACGTGGAGTGGGTCGGCTGCCAGGGAAGCAGGGCACAGCTGAGAGGATACCCGTGTTCCCTCTGGAAGCTGTTTCATAGCCTCACGGTACAGGCCGCTGTACAACCAGATATCCTGGCAAACACTGGTAAGTTTTTAGTAACTTAATGACTTTGCACGTAAAACGTCTTAAGATCAGGGATGCTGGGTGTCGTAGTACCATTACAGCTGAAGAGACGCGTGTTGGGGACAACTGCATTATAAAGCTGGTCGTACACTGGTCAACCCGCCGGATCGGGCTAGCGGTCAGATTTTTCTCATACAATAGTGGATTAAACATGATTATAGTAGTTGGAATTGCCTCAAAATGTTAAAAACAATGGTTGTATGAGACTTGATTTTTCTTCAAGAAAAAGCGCTACTACTGTTCAGTGGCCAGGTCTGGTATTACAGCTCAACTTGAAAACCATCAGGAATTGATACACAAAGCATATTAGAAGACTGCATAACTTTTGATTATACAGTGAATAACCTGTAATTGATAAAGTCCTAAAACCCCCTTGAAGGGTAAGGCCACACGTAGTAACAGCATACAGTTTTTGCAGGTACGAGTGTGCCAGGAGGCGGGCAGTGCCCTTATAACCTTTTTGTATAGTTTTCAGCTATCGGTCACCAGTCATTCTTCCTTCAGCCTGGATGTGTTATTCACCCCTTGAGAGGCCGTGAATCACCAGCGCTGAGACCGCTCTGTAGCCTTTCACCGGTAATATACGGCGCTGTAATTGAGCGCCGCCCGCTCTCCCTACGCTCGGCCTCATTATTTGATTTTTAGAAATACTGTTATTCATTGATTACACAGAAAGCCATTTACAGCAACAGGCCAGGCATTCTTATTGACATCGTGCCGGCTCCTTGAGTTATGGGAACGCCCTTAAAGGTGCGACCTCTAAAAAAAAATAGCCCGTCGATAATTGAATTGATATTGGCTGTTCTGGAGAAGGGTCAGAGGATGGAGGCCGCCGGAGGCCGGTGAAATCCATATATATATTTTCTTTCCTTTTCTACAAACCTGAAGATGTGGTTTCTTTGTTTTCTACATCCTTTTAATTTCTAGAATTCAACCTTCCTCTAGACGACCTCCTACTATTTGCCCCCTCCCCCAAATTCTCTATATTTTGATAAGCGACACTTCATCAATACGATGTACCCCTCAATTCCAATAAATACATTAAAGAGACACTACAGCGATTTTTTTATTTTTGCCTCCGTTTGTACAGTAGACCTGGTGAAGGGATGGGCAGGCCATTCTCTTACCGGGCGCTTTGTTTTAGAAATATCCCGGCCGCTATGCGGTCACGTGACCGGCCGATTCATACAGCGTCAGCTGTGAGAACCGGAAGTGTCTTGCTCTATGCATCGCTATGAGACGGTCAATGTGAGACTCCTAGGGATGTCTAGTAACCGAGTTCCCATCCACACAGCAGACGCTGTATGAATCGGCCAGGCACGTGACCGCATTGAGGCCGGGATATTTCTAAAACCAAGTGCCCGGTAAGAGAATGGCCTGCCCATCCTTTTACCAGGTGTACTGTACACACTGTGGCAATTATTTAAAAAAATCGCTGGAGTGTCTCTTTAAATAATATTGAATAAAATTACAATATTCCAGAACCCCATAATCCGGCATGGTGCGAAAATGGTCTGGCGGGTCCTAATTATAACTGCGTAAAATGAATTTAATAATGATGTAGTCTCCATACAGGAGCCTACATTAATTACTATGGCGCTCCGCAACAACCACATCGGGACAGACGTTCCTGCTCCCCATAAGAGGTCTATATGCAGGATAAACGTATAGATGACTATATTCATTTTAAAGGGTTGTCTGGGATTAAGCCAATAGATCTGCTTTTTTGTCTTCCTAAACAGCGCCACTCTTTTCCATAGGCTATTCTTGGTATTGCAGTTTAACCCCAGTTACTTGAGGATGAGCTATAATACCAGACACAGCCCATAGATAAGAGTGGCGCTGTTTCTGTGGAAAAAAACACCCTTATTCTTCTCCCGGACATCCCCTTTAAAGAGGCTCTGTCACCAGATTTTGCAACCCCTATCTGCTATTGCAGCAGATAGGCGCTGCAATGTGGATTACAGTAACGTTTTTATTTTTAAAAAACGAGCATTTTTGGCCAAGTTATGGCCATTTTTGTATTTATGCAAATGAGGCTTGCAAAAGTCCAAGTGGGCGTGTTTAAAAGTAAAAGTCCAACTGGGCGTGTATTATGTGCGTACATTGGGGCGTTTTTACTACTTTTACTAGCTGGGCGTTCTGATGAGAAGTATCATCCACTTCTCTTCAGAACGCCCAGCTTCTGGCAGTGCAGACACAGCCGTGTTCTCGAGAGATCACGCTGTGTCGTCACTCACAGGTCCTGCATCGTGTCAGACGAGCGAGGACACATCGACACCAGAGGCTACAGATGATTCTGCAGCAGCATCGGCGTTTGCAGGTAAGTAGCTACATCGATTTACCTGCAAACGCCGATGATGCTGCAGAATCATCTGTAGCCTCTGGTGCCGATGTGTCCTCGCTCGTCTGACACGATGCAGGACCTGTGAGTGACGTCACAGCGTGATCTCTCGAGAACACGGCTGTGTCTGCACTGCCAGAAGCTGGGCGTTCTGAAGAGAAGTGGATGATACTTCTCATCAGAACGCCCAGCTAGTAAAAGTAGTAAACACGCCCCAATGTACACACATAATACACGCCCAGTTGTACTTTTACTTTTCAACACGCCCAGTTGTACTTTTGCAAGCCTCATTTGCATAAATACAAAAATGGTCATAACCTGGCCAAAAATGCTCGTTTTTTAAAAATAAAAACGTTACTCTTATCTACATTGCAGCGCCGATCTGCTGCAATAGGAGATAGGGGATGCAAAATCTGGTGACAGAGCCTCTTTAAGTGAATCTCTGTATTTATCAATGTGCGACAACAGTGACTACTCCAACCCTCCTTTGGGGTGAAGGAACATCCTGTATCAGGACGCGGACATTTGAGCAGTTTTAGTTCTATCCGTCTCTGATAAAGCTGGGTGACGACCCTTATGGCGACTGTACAACTCCCACAACGGTTGTCACCCAGTTTTCCCACACCCTGGAATCGCAAATCTTACTGGGAGAGCAGATATATGGTTTGGTGAAAAGGTCTTAGACCACGTTTATAAAAGTTGTAGACATTTTCGTGGGTTGACAGTGGTACGCATATTTATATGGCGTCTGGCTGCCTTTTTTTTTTTTATCAGTTTGGGTATCATTTTTTTGTACTTTGGCCTCCGTTACATGACGGTGTTACAGATTGATGTTGTACAAATCCGTAATATGTTACCGCACTGTACTTCCTCTGAATACGTGACTAGGACAGTCGGTGTATGTATTATGGAGGTAATTCCGTACCATATGGCGCCACGTAGAGTGAATACGGCTCTGAACATTGTATTGTAGGAAGTACAACCTTTGCTATGCCCGGTGATGCCAGCGGTACGTTGTAGGGGAATATTTCCATAGGACCTGCTGCAACATTTGGGTTGTTATGCTACAAATAAGTCATCTGTCCTCACTTGTCTAATAGATTTGTGCTTTATTGCTTGGTAACAAGCCTGGAAAGAGTTAAATCTTTTCCCTATAATCGGAGCCGCTGCTATTGGCTGCCAACGTGTGAATCTCCGCGCCACCCTGTTCTGTAAGTGGTCTCGCAGTTGTCATTGGCCCCTTCCCATCACAGCCGAAATCTGCCGAGCGCTCCTTCCGATAAAAGAATTGGGTCACTTTTAGTCTGCTGGATTATGTCTTGGGAAGGTTTTTTCCCCTCTCCTTATATCTTAAATCCCATCGAGTAAAAAGCCTGCCGCCTGCCTCTAATCCGCCCCACCACCAGGTAGGGGTTTAATGGTTATTGTCCACTTTAGAGATTAGGGTAAAGCAGAATTGCGGTAGTTTGTGAGGAAGGAGAAAAGGAGGATTACACGATGATACATGGCAGATGTTAGCACAAGATCCGGCCAGGGACTTAGCCAAGAAGAAAAACAAAATGAGCCATTTTGTCTCTTAACTCCTTAACCCTCAGACAATGCCTGATGCTGCGGATTGTGGCTGACCCGGCGGGTAATGGAGACCGGCATTATGGCTGAATGACAGCCGCCTTATATATTATCAGCTGGGTCACGTAAGGTGGTGCGTTATTGATAACCGCTCTAACCTGAGCCCCCGACCGGTTCCTTCCACATGGCAAATTTATTGTAAGACTAAGCAATTCCCCAATATGTCTTTATTGGAATATCCGAGCAACGCTGATTGTTGCCCCTATTTCTCCACATTTTTTGTTGCGTTTTTCACCTACAGCCATTGAAGCTAATGCAAGGATGGCGGATGGCGGGGGGGGGGGGGGCGCGCTCAGAAACCAACGTCACAGGTTTTTTCTGCCTCCCTCTGATTTCAATGGGAGGTCAGAGGCGGAAACCACTGCATGAAAGGACATGTTGCCTTTTTTTCCCCCTTGCGAGCGGTCAAAAGCCGCCCGGGATAAAATGCGCCTCTGGCTCTCATTGAAATCAAAATGAGGGGTGATTTTGGCGCAGATTCAGATGCAGTTTTCACATCAAAATCGGTGTGAACTGACCCTTCGTTTACAGCGAGGCTTCGCCCAGATTCCTTTCTTTATTATTGGATCGCCTCTTCAGGTATGGGGGACATTAGGGAATTGCTATTTATGTAGGACTACCAGTACTTCACGCTATTTTTCTCACAAATTTTACAATTTCCGTTTTCGTTTTTTTCCCCCGGTAATGTAGATAACATTTCCCTCACAAAAAATGCTTTACAGCCAAAAATGCAGCTTTTCCCTTCATGAGGAGCCAATAACACATCCGTGACTAAAAAAAACCACCATGGGTCACAACTTCACCAGGAACATTGAAAGCCGGGATCTGATTGGTTGCCATTGGCAGCGGCTCCACATTTTGCCTGAATGTCTTTTAGCTTATGGCACCAAGGGGAAGATTTCTCTAAACTGATGCAGGGAAAGTGGAGCAGCTGCTCATAGCAACCAATCGGATTTGAACTCCATGTGGCCCGTGGAAAATGAAAGCCGCAACGTGATTGGTTGCTAGGGGCAACTGCTCCACTTTTGCCTTGCACTAGTTTTGATGGAGCTCCGCCCCTTAGTGTTAAAAAGAAAGCTGTAGTTCCCCATCGCAGCCAATCAGGTCACTTCTTTTATTCTCCATCCTGCCGTTTCCGGGTGTCATTGAAGTGGTGGACTAGTTGCTATGGAAACTGTTCTTCGCGAATTACAGTTAATTGTTGTCGGACGTATAGTATTTGTAAGTCCCTGATCTCGGACGTCCGCTAGTCCCTGGACCCCTTCCATGACTGGAAATGAACAATTCTCACACTACTGACCGTTAAAATTCGGTATAAAAACAATGTGACTTTCTGGCCGGTTTCAGACGGGCGTATACAGGTGCATTTTTACGCTAAGCGTTATGGGTGCAAATCCTGGCCCAACCACATGGGTCTAATGACCCCAAATAGCCAGAACACCGTATTACGCTAGTCCGAGACCGGCCCTATAATCACAGAAACCTCCAGATAATCTAGAAGGGGTACAGGAACCTGCTGCGGCCCCTTTTTAAGATGGGAATCAGCGGGGGTCGAAACATAATATACCGGGATTCTGCTTCTTTATAAAGGTTTATAAAAAATATATTTTTCAGTGTTTTACGGTTAATGGTTCATTAAAATCTAATTCCGTTTTTAGCAGTAAAGGAAGTTGATTATTTTGCCGCAATGTTCTTATTTTCCCCGGAGACTTCCAGCGTCTGTGTTTTTGAGTGATTTGGGTGATTTTAATTTGGTTTCTAAAAATTGTTTTGAAGCATTTCTTAATCTTCTTTAATCTTATGAGCCAGTGTCTTCTTTATTTGCGTCTACTCAATCAGCGGTATGACAGGATGGAGCGGGGCCGCCGCCTGCGGCTCTTATTAAATAGAAATATGCTCCGGTGATGTATGGCGTTACTGCTGTGAAAGTTCAGCCAATAACTAAGAAGGGCCTTTCCCTTTAAGATATTAAAAAAAAGTAAATAGAATTTATAATTTTTTTTTTACTCATGTAAGAAATTCTATTCAGCCCTTTTTTAGTTGGGAAAAGCTCCCACTGGAGTTGTCACCCAGCTTTCCCATGCCGCTGAATGGCATAACTACTAGTTCCATACCCAGCTCCCATACTGCTGTGTATCACTGGGTAGACTGCAGGTCCTTTTACACCGGCCCATTTTGGCCGTAACAACGAGCGCCAATCAATGAGACAGCTCGTCCCCATACATTATCATGTCGCCAGCGCGTCTCCCTGTTTAGACACCGAGATGTGCTGCCGACAGTGATAATATTTTCTGCTGCAGAAACGCTCCGATCAGCCGATTAACGAGTTTACACAGGGCAATGATCGGGAACGAGTGTTCTGTGATAATTGGCTGGTGTAAAAGGGCCCTTACCCATCAGGAGTCTGAAGATGCTGGGTAACCTCTTTAATGGGATCTGTAATGTTTACCTATTAATTTTCACCCAACTTTCCCAAAAAGAGATCACTGAAATGGCAGGGATTTCCAGGACTTTTATATTGATGGCCTATCCCTAGGATAGGTCGTGATTATAAGATCGGAGGGGGTCCGACTTCCAGCAGCCCCGCCGATCAGCTGACTGAAGGGGCTGCAGCATTCATAACGGTTTACCAGTCACATTCATTTGAATTGGACCAGAACTGCAATTCCAGGCACAGCCACTATGGAAGTGTACGGCGCTGTACCTGTAAACCAGTGGACCCCAAGCGGGGTGCCGTGACACTCTGCTCATCCACTTTTTTTTTCTACAAGCTCAGCCCCCGACACTGTAGCAGACGTGACGCACGCACGCACGCACATCTGCTACAAATACCGCCCACCACTTCCCACTAGAAGAGCCGGACGGAGGGAGAGGAGCCATTAACGCTGGGCAGGGTAAGTATTTTTTTCTTTAGTTTGTTAGCGATTGTGTGAGAACTGAGAGTTGTAGTCCTCTCCTCTTATATCACATAACAGTCCAGACATGCTGGAACTTGTAGTCCTCTCCTCTTATACCTCTTCCCTGTAATGGCCTCTGATATCACATAACAGTCTGGACATGCTAGAACTTGTAGTCCTCTTCTATACCTCCTTATTTATTCCTTCCCCAGGAGTAAGCACACTTTCTGTTTGTGATAGTGACTTTACTGGAGGGGGCTGATGGTAATTTTACTGGGTGGGGGGACTGAGGCTGATTGTGACTTTACTGGGGGTGGGCTGATAGTCTCTTTACTGTGAGTGGGGGGCTGATGGTGACTTTAATGGAGGGGGCTTATGGTCTCTTTACTGGGGGGGGGGCTGATTGTCATTTTACTGTTACTGGGGGACTGATGGTCTTCGAGTGGTTGAAATTAATGGAAGGCAGATAATACCTGCGGAGCCCGTTTGGTGCTTTTTTAACTGCGGTTTTTGCATTCGCTTCAACGGCTTAAAAAAAAAGTGGGCACAAAAAAAGTTTCAAACAATGCTGACAATTCAAAATTTGTAGGAATTTTGAGGCAGTTTTTTTTTATTTTTATCTGCCTTACAAAAAAACGCCTTGTGAACATACCCTAAGAGTGTAGTGCTCGTTTTTAGCCGTTTTTTTTTTTTTTTGTCTGTTTTATAAACTTTTTTTTTCCAGGGGTGCCTCGAGCCTGAAAAGATTGAGATACTCTGCTGTAAACTGTGCCAGTCAGCTGATCGGCGAAGGTGCCAGGAGTCAGACCCCCACCGATCTAATATTGATGGCCTATCCTAAGGATAGACCATCAACATAAAATGCCCGGTGAACACCTTTATTAGAACTTTTTCCTACATTTAGACAAAGAACGGACTCAAAAAAATACCACCTTCATGTCTAGCTGTAAATCTATTAACTCGGCTGACAGCCAATATTCTGTAGTATGAGACCCCCAATATGGCATCTGTTAGCGTTACCAGGGTTTTCCATAACTCTTTCCCATGCTCCTGAATGGCAGATCTGCCTAGGTATACTATAATTGCGAAAGGCTCTAGAGGATAGAGCTGAAACGTCACACATGGGGCAATAAAGTACCCTCTTTTTTACACTTCAACTACGGTGTGCTGCCTATTTTTTTGGATTCCTATACTAGAATTGCCTGCATTTTATAACTATGCAGATTTGCTATTCAGAATTGTGAGAGCGGTAAAGGCGGCCATATTGGTTGTCGCCCAGAAGCAGATATAACTAGGATATGGATCGATTAGAATTCTTTTAGTTGCGATGTCTTGATGACCTGTATGTACGTTTTTGTGGCACGGTCGCTTTATACATACTGTTGCAATACTTTTCTAGTTGCGTCTTCCAACATGTCTGACCTTGCGCAATTTTTTTTCCGACTGTTTACGCGGTTGTATCTGAAACGACCAAATGAAATTATTTAACAGTAATAATCAGTCAGAATGTGTTAGGCAAGGATCACAAACTACATTTTGGATTCGTTTTTTTTATAGCCAAACCCAAGCATGGACGCAAAACAAAGAAGAATCATCAGTCTTTTCTTTATACCTTTCTTCCACTTTGGATCCACCTCTGGCTTTGACCTGAAAAGCTGCATCAAAACTGCGTGTGTGATCCTGGCCTAATGGTTCTCATTTACAATTGTTGTTTATGGTCGGATCGTTAAAGGGACACTAGAAATAACTTATTGTGTTATGCCTAGTGCAGGGCCTGAGTCGGCGGTTCATGAGGTTCTCTATTTGTATCTGTGTCATGCGCCGCCCCCTCAGACCCAGCACTAGGCAAACGCAATAAGTTTTTCCTGGAGTGTCCCTTTAAGAAAGTAGTTCTGTCTATGGCCTCCTTACCATCACACATTTTTATTGGCATATTGTGTTTTTCACATTCAATAGGTGATGAGACGGACGCCCACCTCGTGGGCAATGTTCAGGCAGGCGTTATAGAAAATGATGCCCGCCACTGTCCCTCGTTCCTGCCTTCAGCTGGCCATCTCCCTATCTCTACGATCAAACCTATTTTGTCTCTGCTGAAACATACCTCTCCGTTCTCGAATCCTGATCCTCTCTGTCCAGATCGGCTTTCCCTCGTCCATTCCTGATAAGACTCAGCAAAACATTACTGCTGCAACAGTGTTAAATATTGATTTGAGTAAAGTGGGCAGTGGCACTGTGCCAAGCCATTAGGTGGAAGACAAGCTGCCCGCCGTGTGTGCCAGTGCTGGCTATTATGGTACAGCGTTATGTAATTCCACTTTACAGTGCCTCACTGGGACCGTCCATATCACAGTACAACGATTACATCCATAATAAATAAAAGGTAACTCTGCAAATTCTTTGCTTTACTACTTATATTGTTTTCTGCTCTATTCACACCCAAAGGAAAAGTAAAAATGCTACTAATCACTACTTGGTACTACCAACATTGTGTTTTGAATGCAACTTTGGATGTCGATGGAGAAGAGAACATGTCAATCAAAATTGAGACAAGAAAGATTGTGCAAAGTTACCCAATATGTCTACTTTAATTAAATGTATAATGTATGTAGATCTATACTGTGAAGGGTCCTCTAATGAATGATGACATTGGGAGACTGGTTGTTTAGAGTTTCTCCTTAAAGGTTATGTCCACTTTTGCAACCATTTTCTTTAAATTGCTCTAATGCATCTAAAGTAAAAAATTTAATCGATCTTTATATGTATACAGCTCCTTTACAGACCTATGGGTCTCCATGGTTACAAACAAACCTTAAACCTGCGGTCATATGTACTCTCCTATTTGCTTCCACTTCTACGGCCTAGTCTAGAAGCAGGGGGTCAAATAAATGTAACACATGACTGCAACATCAGGGTTTCTATGTAGTCTGCAACCATGGAGACACCTAGGTCTGCATAGGAGCTGTACACACAAAACGGTCAGATATTTTTAATTGACTATTTGCAAAGTTGCTTCTTTTTTTTATTCTGGGTGCATTTGAGCAATGAAAAACAATGGTTGCAAAGTAATAAACATATCCTTAAGGCCTCATGCACACGACCGTAAAAACTCCCGTTATTACGACCCCTAATAACGGGCTCATAGACTTCTATTGGCGACGGGTGCCTTCCCGTTTTCTCACGGGAAGGTGCCCGTGCCGTTGAAAAAGATAGAACATGTCCTATTTCAGGCCGTAATAACGGCACGGACAGTCCATAGAAGTCTATGGAGCTCTCGTAATGACGGGTGGCTACATGTGTGCACCCGTCATTACGGCAGCGTTGCTAAGCGACGTCAGTAAATAGTCACTGTCCAGGGAGCTGAAAGAGTTAACTGATCGGCAGTAACTCTTTCAGCACCCTGGACAGTGACTACCGATCAGTATAAACCTGTAAAAAATAAAAATAAAAGACTTTCATACTTAACGAGAACTTCCTGCTTCCTCCAGTCCGGTCTCCCGCCTGTTGCCTTGGTGACGCGTCCCTCTCGACATCCGGCCCGACGTCCTGGATGACGTTTCAGGCCATGTGACCGCTGCAGCCAATCACAGGTCAATCACAGGCTGCAGCGGTCACATGGACTGCCGCGTCATCCAGGGATGTCGGGCTGGATGTGAAGAGAGGGACGCGTCACCAAGACAACGGCCGGGTAAGTATGAATTTCTTTAACTTTTATTACAGAAAAGGCTGTCCCTTCTCTCTATCCTGCACTGACAGAGAAAAGGGGCTGCCGATTAGTGCAGTGCTATTTTGCCGCCAAAAACGTGCTCGTAAATACGGGTGGAATACGGGTGACACCGGACCCATATTAACGAGCACGGGTTCGTAAATACTGGTGCAAAACGGGTGGAATACGTGTGACACCGGACCCGTATTTACGCCAGTATTTACGGGTGGGAAAAAATACGGTCGTGTGCATGAGGCCTAAATGTAAGTCTACGTGTCTGACATGGATCTGTATGTAACCGCTCGAGGATATTATGGTGGACACTTACAGTATTGTCAATTACAACATTTCTATCTTTTTTCTGTAGAGTTTGAAGGAGACGCTCAGGCGGTCATGAAAACCATGAGACGATATATCGGTGAATTTTTCGGATGCCGGGAATGTGCACAGCACTTTGAAGCCATGGCGAAAGAGTCGATGGACAGTGTGAAAACCGCGGATGAGGCGGTGCTTTGGCTGTGGAAAAAACACAATGTGGTCAACAAGAGACTGGCTGGTAAGTAGAGACGATTACAGGCTAGAATACTGTGCGGTTCTGTTCATGTCGCTTCTGGTGTACATCAGACATACATATTACACATTACATTATTTATTTTTTATAAACTATACGTCTGACTTAGGGCAGTAATGTGACATGAACATATTCTTACTGTAATATTTACACTTGTTCCATCAGAGCACCCCCTACTGTCCATACACCAGAACAAGCTGCTTCCGAAAGGCTTGGTTTCCTTGAGGATATCAAACCGCAGCCTCCATATTCTATACGGTGGAATGAATGGTTGTCCTATAGATTGCACAGACTGGCAGCGAGGGGGCAGGGGATGCACAGACTGGCAGCGAGGGGGCAGGGGATGCACAGACTGGCAGCGAGGGGGCAGGGGATGCACAGACTGCAATGTTTTACATTTTCCAGGATCCATGTAAAGTCCTCGTATTCGGAACCTGTTAAAGAACGACCATTGTACTTGTATGTCGTGAAGAGATGGGGGTTGTATGGAGCGGAACCATGGGCTGAGACCTCTCCAACTCCGATCCCGGCTGTTTAACCCCTTAGATGCCACGGTCAAGCCCATCGACCCTGCAACGCGATCATGGGGTGCTGATGGTTGTCATGGCAGCCTGGGGGCCTAATGAAGGCCCCCATGTCTGCCATCTTCGTGCTCCTATTGATCCTTGCGAATACATTTTTATTTAATATAAGTTTTTGCTGCAGAAACGCCAGAAATAGTTTTTGATCAACTTGTCACCAAAAAAAATGGAGTAAGAAGTGATCAAAAAGTTTTATGTACCCCAAAATTATATAAAAAGAAACTACGGATCTTTCTGCAAAAAAACAATCCCTCACACCGCTCCATCGAAGGAAAACCAAAAAAGTTCTGGGTCTCTGAATATGGCGACACAAAACATTTTGTTTTTTTAACATAAGATTTTTGTTTTGTAAAAGTAGTAAAACAGAACTAGAGAAATTTGGTATCGCCGTGATCGTATTGACCTGCAGAACAAAGTTAACGTAGGGGAAATTGGTGTTTTCTATCCATTCCACAAAATAATTTTTCAATGTTTCCCAGTACATTAAATGGTGCCATTAGAAATGATCGCTCGTCCAGCAAAAGAAGCCTTCATATGGCCACGTCAATGGAAAAATAAAAGGAAAAACTAAAATGACACACGAAAAATGGCCTGGTCATTCATGGGTTAATAAGTAAAAAAAGAAAAAAAATTATAAACCTGGACAACCCATTTTAGTACAAGCAGCTTTTATGGCTCTTTTGACGCACTTATCCGAAATCCCCGCAAAAATGCATGTTTGGGTAGAACAGCTGCGGTTTTTTGCGACCATTGTTTTTCTAATCCCTGCAAATAAAGCTGCAAAACCCGCCTGTGAATACACTCTTGGAAATGTTTTGTTTATAGAAAATAAGGCCCTTTACCAATATAGAGCTATAAACATTTTGAGCACGTTTTCCCGCCAGTCTCCTCTGGTAAACTCACCCTAAGGGCACATTCACACTTCTGTATTTCCATGTTCAGTTTTTTTTGTTTTTTTTCATTGAAAATCTAAGCCAATCCACATTTTTGTTTTTTATACACGAGTCTTTTTGATACGCAGCATATTCCAACAGATCCGTATTGGTACAGTTTTTAGTGCAGAGATCAATGGGTTGAATTTAAAAACGCATGTTCTGTTTTTGCCTAGTACGCGTTATAATGTTCTTTTACATCCGTATTTCAGCAACATTGCAATAACCGCATAAAAATAGTTTATCCTATAACAAAAAAACTGAACAAATACGGACGAAAGATGGACAACTTGTGACAAAATATAGAAACAAAAAAGTTGTAAAAAAAAAAAAAAGAGAATATTGCGCATGTATTTGGTCCGTATTTTCCAAAGGAAGTGTGAATGAGCCCTTAGTGTTGAGAAGCGGATAGACATCCCATGGGATGGGCAGTATAGCGCCATGCACGCCAGCCTGGTTTTGCTAGTCTATGTACAGATGATGGGGGCTTCTTGATCCATTCATTTGAATTCCCGCGACAACTTTTGAGAACAGACATCAGAGGGGTCCTAGAAGCACTGTCAAATTTTTTTTTTACATTTATATAAGCTCCTCCGTCTGACAACCACAAGCCCCCTCACCACCACATACACAGTGCCGCTCCCAATGAGTTGGAAATCTTGCAGGATATAGCGCCTGAGAATTCAACCAAATGGCAGGCACATGCGCGTCTACGGTCAAGAAGGTCTTTAAACAGAGATCCGCCTCATTGTCGACCGCTCCTGCTTCGGACACCCCTGATTTGTGGGAGACTATACTGTCCTTCCAGGGGTTCTGGAGGTCTCTCTTTTTTGGGACAAGATAGCCAGTATGATATTGCAGATAAATATAATGGCTCTCTGCTCCTGTATCATTCTCCTCTGTCACCTGTGCCTGTTTTTTACCCTCTGCTGTCTTCTGTGCCTGTTTTATAGAACAGTCAGTCAGAGGTGACAGTGGAGAGTATAGTGACTATATTCATTGTGTGCAGCACAAAAATACAGGGTAGAAAACAATAATGAATGTCGCCGGCTGTGTGCATATATCTAGGGACATGATTCCTTGGTATACGGTCTGCTGTCTTTGGAGGACAGAGATCAATTATTATAACATGCGCCTAAATCGGTTCTGTATGTGTGTGAAGGAGATTAGTAGAGGTGGGGATTTTTTTTTCCCATGTTCCCTGCTAATAAATAAATAATGGCAATTGAACCTCAAGCTCCTGAATAAGAAGGTGATGGGAATTTTTATTTTATTTCTTGTCTACAGATTTTTTTGTATCGGTAATGAAAAGAAGTAATGAACAGCCAAGGTGCTAACCAGCACATCCATATATACCGGCTAATCAAACCGTCCCACGTTCACAAGCCACATACCCCACATATTCAGGCCAAAACATAGACAAATGTTCAGCAAAAGTTCTAGACCCTCCATTGCCCCCTACTCCCCAGTAGTCACAGCCCAACAGCACTAGTCATTGCATTACCCTTCTTTCTCCTGTACTGCACCGCTGCGCCCTCTGCTGGTCGTCAGAAAGTTACTGTGATTGCTGTGTTCATAGCCAAGATTGCCACGCTCTCCTATCCCTGTATCCGTTATGAGCCACTGTCTGATGCCAGGAGCAATCTACGATTACTTTTGCCGGGACAGATTTTGAGGAATGATATCCGTGACTGGCACCAGGGTGGAAACACCTGAGCGCAGAATACTTACAGGGTTGGGAGGAAGATCGGTTCACCATAAATGGTCACCTAGTTTTGTCCAGCACTGCCCTATGGCACTATCACACAGCCATTTTTTTTTCCCATGCTCTCTCTCTATATTTCTTGCTACAAAAAGTCTCTCTGGAGGACCCAGAATAATCACCATGTAATACTGCATTTTGTCCAGTGGTGGCGCTGCAGGGAAATTGAGCACTTGCTAACAGGTTCAAGCCCAGATTCCAGCTGAATGCTTTAAGGCCACGTAGCAATTTACAGTACAATACATGTGGATGCAGTTTTAATGCTGATTTTACAGTGAATTTGCAGTGGAAGAAATCCGTTCCTTGCCCCTTAAGGTGGCCAAACGCCTTCAATCGCTGTCGGCCAAATGAGTATGTGCCATCAATAGTGAAGGAGGAATAAGCTGCTGCCAGACACGTGGCTACGGCTTATCTCTCGAGGATAGGGTATATTAAAATTCAACTTGTCCGATCCCTTTTTTTCCCCCAACATCTGCCATACGAACGTCAGCTGAACATAATACATATTAGATGGTCTGCCGGTTTGGCCCAATGTTACCCTTATGTGAATGGCCACCTTCAGAACTGTACATTAGTTTTGCGTTGCAGCATTTGCCTTGGTTTTTATGATCCCATTTACTTCCCATTCATATTTCTTTTTGTCTCTCTCTCCGTATAGGCGCTCCAAGTGAGGATTCAAAAAGCCCCAAAGTAGAGTGGCCAACGCCTGACCTGTGCCCTGCCTGTCACGAGGAGACAAACGGGCTGCATAACTGGAATGAAAAGGAAGTTCTCGTCTTCCTCAAGAGGCACTATGGTACCAAAGAGATCTCCTTACAATACGCCGATCCTAACAGCGACCGACAAGAAGCAGAGGATGGCAGGAACGACAACCTTCACACCAAGGATCCCGGAGGAGGCGCAGACTCCAGCCACAACAAGTCCCGCGACCAGTCGATGGTTAAACCAGAGTTCATGAACAAATTAGTTCAAAAACCCATCGAAAAGGGAAAAAGCTCAAACTATGGGGAGGGCAGCAAACCGTCCGTGAGCTTCTTGGGTCTTGGCTTCTCCAACATAGACATGAGCCTGTGTGTGGTGCTCTACATCACCTCCTGCTTATTTTTAATGATCATGTATTTCTTTTTCAGAGTTCGGTCGAGAAGATGGAAAATCAGGTATAACCGACCATATGTCTAGTTTTATTGTTTTTTTTTCTATTTAAATTTTTTTTCGTTTTTTTACACCCCTAATTGACCATTTTGACTCCTTACAGTTTTTGTACAAATTGCATATGTATATATGTTTGATCAGGGATATTTGATGTGTTTTATAGGGGTCGCATGAGGTTAGAAATAAGGTTCAGCTTTATTTTTTCAGAAACAGCACCACTTCTGACCACAGGTTGTGTTTGGTATTGCAGCTCAGCCCTATTCACTCGAATAGGGCTGAGATGCAATTTTACAAACAGCCCATGGACAAGAGTGGTGCTGTTTTGGGAAGGGTGGCTGGGAGGAACAGACCCCCCCCTATTTCTAAGCTCATACAACTACTTAATACACATTTTTCCACCTTTTGTTCCTTGAAATTCTGCTACTGCAGAGGAACCGGTGCTGGTTTTACACAGAACTTCGTCTGACAATTTTGGCCATTGGTATAACACATTTTTGGGATGAGCCCACCTTAATTACCAAGGATGCTTGTCCATAATCCCAGCACTGGAGTCTTTTCTGCCACTATGGACATACAGGCCAGCACTGTTCAACCTCACCAAGGCCGATTAAAGCCATACACTTGACCAAATCCCATCTGGAATTGTTGCACCGGTTTTGTTTATGGGGCATTCCGTTAACCTATTGGACACGGAAATTATCCGCTGGGTGTGACGCATGCTATAGATGGTGCGGGGAGTCAGTGATGGACGAGGATTCCCTTACACTGTACTACGACCACCAGCAGGACAACGTTTAGCCACGCTTACTCCAGTTTGGTAGTAGTCTGTAAAGCGGGTCCTCTCGGTGCCCATTAGGTTTAACCCTTAATGGCCATCTTGTTGATGTGCACATTATTGGCTGGCCATTGATGTTTTATCAGCACAGACCCATAGGAGGAGTTGTAACAATGGACAATTTTGTGCATACCTCATGCTGGTCGTGGATTCTCGGTTACCAGTGCACTATTGTTAAAGGGGTATTCCACCTAAAGCCATCTTCTGAGATATCCAAACATGACATCTGTGTGGTCTTTTAAGCTTGGATTGCCACCAATTTACAAACAATGAAGCCAGAATGCTATAGACAGAGGCTCAAATCTTAAAGCAGCGCCAGTCTCCAATATAACCTTGATGGCATACCTTTGAAATCAGTGGCACTCTCTTACCACTGTTGTATCAGATACACCCAGGGAGAAGAGGTTCAGATTTTAGGTGGATTTCCCCTTTAACAATTCGTCATTCCGCACAGTAACGATCAGAATAGTCTATTGGTCATATTGTGAGTGATCGCCTATAGCCGCCTTAGAAACTCAGCAGAAAGCAGCAGTTCAGGGTAACTATTCCATTAGAAAGAGGCGACTCAGAAAGACGATTTACACAAAGGGTTTATCCGATCTTAAAAGGAACACTCGGGCAAGACTGGTACTGTGTTATGCCTAATTCAGGGCCTGAGGGGGTGAAGCATCTTTGTTATTTGAATTCCTGTGTCATGCTCTGCCCCCTCAGGACCTGCACCAGGCAAAGCACATCAATTTTGGAGTGTTCCTTTAACGATGACGCAGGCATTTATCCTTCTTAATGCTCAAACTAGCAAAATGATCAAAGTATTGTTAAGTATTGACGGTTCATACATAGAAATTGAAAGGATTTAGCAGGGACATTCATCATTCCACTTATTAAAGGGGTTCACTAACTTAAAGGGGCTGTCAAGGATTAGAAAAACATGACTGCTTTCTTCCAGAAACAGCACCTCACCTGTCCGTGGGTTGTGTCTGGTATTGCGGCTCAGCGCCATTGAAGTAATTGGGGCGGAGCTGCAACACCTCATACAACCTGTGGACAGGGGTGCCGCTGATTTTGGAAGAACAGTCATGTATTTCTAATCCTGGACAACCCCCTTTAAAGACAATGACATATTCGTAAGAAATACTTGGAGGTGGTCTGACCACTGTACGCCCATGAAGGCCTAGAAAGCAGTGTTGCTAGGAAAGCGCCATGTCCAGTTGCTTCTGCTTGCCTTTTTTTGTAGGGTGCATGGTTGCCAATTGGCTTAAAAGGGCTGATCACGCAGCCTGGAATAAAAACCAAACGGAAGAACCTGCCGCTGCGTTCTAGGGGTTGGCGGGGGTTACAGCAGTTCCCCCACTGATTGAACGTCGATGGCATATTTTAGGAATATGTCAGTAATGTCTTGAGTGACAACCACTTTAAAGGCCCTTTTAAAATGGGACAGTTTTTGGGCAGACGAGCGTTCATGTGAACGCTTGTTCCGGTTTATTGCCCTGTGTAGCAGAGCAACGCTCGTTCTTGAGCATAAACGATATCGTTGTTGGCAGCACAACTTCCTGTGTAAACTCGGAGACGCGCTGCCGACGTGATAGAAATGTATGGGGACGAGGGATCGGAGTAACGACCGCTCGTCCCTCTCCACAGCTCCGTGTGACGAGCGAACCAGCTTGACCAGTGCTTGTTTACACGGCCCAGGCCGGGTCGTGCTGGAGGACCCTTCGGGTAACCGAATTCTTAACGTTTGGAATAATCTCAGTAATTGGCGACCTCTTCAGCCTTTATTTATGTGCAGTTCAGTAAACCATCTTGCCAAATTTTTCTCCAGGGGCTCCGCTCCCTTTGAATGTATCTTTGTGTCTTTTTGTGCTAAAATGACCACAGTATTAGCCCATTTAGGCAAATCCCCAGCTTAAACCAAGGAAGTTGTGCTGTGTAAGTCTCATTGCTGCCTTTTCAATGATAAAACACTGGATTAAAGGTTTGCACGTGCTCTGCCTTGTAACAACACACTGTGTGTGCGGAGGGGACTCGGAGACCCTCAGGGCAGGTATTTGCCGGATTACAGAGAGTTCCAGTTGTGATTTTCTTCTAAGCAGGACATCACACACTACCACACCTATTATCTCATGTTAGTTCATTGTTTCAATTGATGATAATCCCTGTCATTGTGCTTAATCTGACACTTGGTAACAAGTTGTGCTGTCAGACAGGTGCTATTTTCTTGGTTGCCGCATGGGAACCGGAGTATTTTTCAATTACCAGCATAGGAATGACTGCAGTTGGGGTTGTGAAGGAATCGATTGCATCCGAGCGAAAAATTGTTGCGTCTGCCATTATAATAACCAGATCTTAAAGAGTATATCACCTCTGTACACCATTTTACATATAGAAGAAATCTACATATATAAAAGTGAGTAACATTGTCAACACATTACATTACCTATCCCTGGGTTACAGCCTGTATTATACCCCAGAGCTGCATTCACAATTCTGTCAGCTTCAGAGCTGAAATCTCCCAGCATTCCTTGTCTGTACAGGGCTTGCTTGGGTGATTTGTATTCTGAGAAGGGTCATTTTTACACCAGACTGTACAGTAATCTGGTGGAGGAAAATAATCGCTACGTATTTCTGCTCTTTATTTAGATGATATCTATATATAACCTGTAAAATGGTGTGCAAAGGTGAACATAGCCTTTCATTTGGACCTTTGCCGAGATACCAGGGATTTATTTTGCAAGGAAGGGGGAAACCACCCCAAGACCCCTTTCAAATGGCAAAATATCTTTGGTGCGTCCGTCTGATTGGGCGGGAGTGTGGCGGTCCTCCTCGTAAACTCAGTCTAAATCCGCTGTGTATTATAAATCCTCTCACCCGCCTTCACAATTTTATACAAATACCTTCAGTTCTGAGAACTTCCTAAAAAAAAACGTCCACACAAAAATGTATAAAATGTGTCTGTTAATAAAAGTTTTATAAAAATCAATGTTTTCTGTTTCCTGATCCTTTACATTATTGGCCGGTAACTGCAGATTATCATCATAGATCCACGACTGCCAAATCTTGTTATACGTCATTATATAAAAGGTGAAATTCTAGACACGCTTGTTGGTGTTATCAGGGTGAGTTTACAGTGTCTGCACCTCCTGTGTTCCCATGACAACACTTCCTATTCTGTGCTATGCAGATTCAGTGTTATCATAGGGACACTACGTCAATGTGAATATCCAGCAGTGCAAGTTGCGTAAGCATTGAAGGAAAATTCCAGGAAAAACTGAGGGCCACACACAAAATACGCAACAGAAATTCGGCAGCAGAATCTCTAGAAAAACGCCACAGAAATCCGTACCGTTTTTCCTGCTCGTATTGCTGCGGAAACGCATTTTTTTCCGCAGCGGTTTTACCTGCAGATTTAGTGTTAAACATTGGTTATAGCAGAGTATATGTGCACCTGCAGATTTCCAGCGTTTTTTACTGTATAAACGCTGTAAAAACCGCAACAACATAAATGTGGTGGAATTTCTGCTCCCCATTGAAGTCTATGGGTCAAACCCGCAGCATCTCCGCACAGAACACCAGCATAAATTGACACGCTGCGGAATGGAACACTTGGGCATGAGATTTTCTAAAGCTGAATGCACACATTGCGTATTTTGCTGCGGAAAATGCACAGCAAAACCACAAGAAATGCGCAGGGAAAAAAAATTGCATTTTTAATTTTTTTTTCAGTCCGGTTTTTAAGTTTTGCTGCATAAATTGCGGCATTTTCATGCGGGTTTTGCTGCATATTTCCCAGAACTAGAGAGAGAGAGAATTCGCAAGCGGAGTCGAGGGGTAAACTGACATGCCGCGGTTTAGAAAATAAGCACCGTAGGTCAATTTATGTCCCAAAAAAATCCTGCAGCGTGGACATGAGATTCCCTGGGATCTCATGGCCTATGCTGGTACTGTATTACTCTGCGGTTTTGCCGTACGCAAAACCGCACATCATACGCAATTCAGCCTAAATCTCATACACTTTGCTGCTACTGTAAATGCTGCTGAATTTTCACACAGAATACTGTTACGGAAATTCTACAGCGTTTATGCTACGTGGGAACCCGGCCTTAAATTGTTTTTTTGCCTGAACTAGTGGTGGTCCCTGATGAAGCGATAGCAGTGACCCAACTGGAAAAAAAACCTCAGGCCAGGCACAGACAGATGCTGGCATGCAGAAAGGAGGAGGGCGCAGCGCCAGTCCAGGGAAAAGATAAAACACTACAATTGTAAAGCAAAAAAAATGTATAAATAGCAATTACCTAAAGTCTCTGTATTCAACTAGATAGTAAATGCAGAGAGTACTCTATCGTCTTCTGTTATTAGCCATTTAAGGCTGGAGAGAAAGGGTTACACTGCACGACGTGGGCCGTGTAAACGAGCGCCGATCAACGAGACAGCTCATTGATCGGCGCTCGTTTGCTCCTTTCACAAGGAGCTATGTATGGGGACGAGTGGTCACTACTATGATCCCTCGTCCCGATACATTATTATCATGTCGGCAGGGCATCTCACTGTTTACACAGTAATATGTGCTGCCGACAATGATAATGTTTTCGACATTTAAAACGATACAATCAGCCGATGTTTGCTCGTTCATCGGCTGATAGTTGCCCTGTTTACACAGTGCAATGATCGGGAATGCCCAATAATTGGTCGGTGTAAAGGGCCTTAACTTCAGTTTTCTTCAATGGGATTACCCATAGGAAACTATTCCGTCATATAATGACTTACAAAATATTTCTTCAAAGTGGTAGAATGAGGTAAGTAAAAATAAGCTGCGCTGGCACTTTGTTTGTCCCAGCAAGAATAGCTGGGCCCCTACTGATCTTTTCAATGGTTGGGGGTACAAGGACCTCCATCAAAGCCTATGGTGATCTAAGTTTGGTACAGGATAAACCGCAAGAGGTCAGGGTGTTGCGGCCAAAATGCAGACGCTAAACTGTGCCTATAATAATGGAGTGTGAAAGCCTTGTGTGATTATACAATTATGCATTCTGCTAATAAATTCTACTATTAATATTGTAAAATGATTGGCAGCTTAACAAAAAGGGCTGATCAAGTTTATTTTTGGGGAAACCTATCATAGAGTGTCCTGCTGCTGGAGCCCCCAACGATCCGCTGTAATCTGTGGAGGAACCTGGCTTCAAGTGTTCACATTTCCTGCAGCACCACCACAGGGGAAATTAAGTATTACATGGTGCCAATGGAAATCAATGTGCTCCCATGTAATGCCCCCTCAGAATTTCGTAACATAAAAACAAGACAACCCCTTTAAGTGGAAGTTTACCTGTAGCTCAACAAAACGGTGCGTTTGCTATATTCTGTATCTATTATGGAAGTTATAAAGAGCAGACAAAGGAGCGAAATCAGGGGCCTTAGCGCAGATACTGATCACAGATCTTGTGACTGTGAAATAACAGGTGAAGTGGGGGGGGGGGGGGGGGAATAAGTTTCCAACTGGCCATCTACTGATGTATTATCCTGTAAAATATAGCAACGACAAAACTCTGGTGTTGTCCATGGCAACCAATCAGATGTACAATTCCATTATGGGTGACAACTGTTACCACCAGTTTTGTGTGGGTGTCAATATCACAAGGAGACCGTCTGTAAATTGTAAGGCCATGCTCACACCCGGATTCTGTTCCTAAATCCATACAGAATCCGCACCTGTTTATATAAGTCGGCACATTTATGCCCCATTCACATGATTCAGAAAGGAGATTCAGGGAGTATTGGCCACATCACAGATTTTCTAATCTGCACCATGTTCATTATGGATTCTGCGCTGAAAGCCGTACATTAGCTTATTGAACATCAATGGAGCTAATCCACTGCAGAGCTTCCGAGGGCAAATCCTGACCGTGCCCTTAGGGCATAAAAGTATACCAATTCACATAGTGTGGGCAGAACGGATGCGAATTCAGTCGACTGCGCTATTGATTCCGTCGTGAAAACGGAAACCTGCCGGACGGTGACTAACAAACCATTTAGCCATGTTTCCTTCACCATTGATATCAATGGTGATGCAAACAGAAGCTAAGGGTTCCGTTTGACTTTCCGTTGCGGGGTTCCACGACGGAAACCTCCGACAGAACCCCTCAACGGAAAGCGAACGCTGATGTGAACAGGCCCTTAGGCATGGAATTCACACCTGAATCCTGACATTCCACAAAGTCTGAACATGAATTAAGTATCATTGACCCGAGATATCGGTGTTAATCCTGGGAAGCTGCATTCACCTTTATTGACCCTTCACTTATATACTAAAGAATTCATGTACAGCAATTCTCTAATCTATTCCTATTAGGCTCATGCAGTAGAGGAGATCCTTAACACTATACTACGTAATCCTATACTCTATCCTACCTCTACTATATTATACTACGGACACTAATACTATATTGTGCTCTATCCTACCTCTACTATATTATACTACTGACACTAATACTATACTGTGCTCTATCCTACCTTTACTATATTCTACTACTAACACCAAGTAATACTATACTGTGCTATGCTCTATCCTACCTTTATAGTATTACTTAGTGTTAGTAGTATAAGATAGTAAAAGGTAGGATAAAGCATAGCACAGTATAGTATTACTTGGTGTTAGTAGTATAATATAGTAGAGGTAGGATAGAGCATAGTATAGTACTATATTATACTACTAACACTAAGTAATACTATAAAGGTAGGATAGAGCATAGCATAACTTGGCGTTAGTAGAATAATATAGTAGAGGTAGGATAGAGCATAGTATAGTACTATATTATACTACTAACGCCAAGTAATACTATACTGTGCTATGCTCTATCCTACCTTTACTATATTCTACTACTAACACCAAGTAATACTATACTGTGCTATGCTCTATCCTACCTTTACTATAGCTCAATTGGGGGGGGGGGGGGGGATCACAAAACACATTTGGTTGAGTTTGCCATGTAACAAACATAGCTCTGCTACATCTGAATGTTATACTATTTTAAGGGTATGTTCACACGGCCTAATTACGGACGTAATTCGGGCGTTTTTGCCCCGAATTACGTCTGAAAATAGCGCCTCAATAGCGCTGACAAACATCTGCCCATTGAAAGCAATGGGCAGACGTTTGTCTGTTCACATGAGGCGTAAATTTACGCGCCGCTGTCAAATGACGGCGCGTAAATATACGCCCGCGTCAAAGAAGTGACCTGTCCCTTCTTTGGCCGTAATTGGAGCCGTTATTCATTGACTCCAATGAATAGCAGCGCTAATTACGGCCGTAATAGACGCGGCGTTCAAGCGCCTGCACATGCCGGTACGGCTGAAATTACGGGGATGTTTTCAGGCTGAAACATCCCCGTAATTTCAGCCGTAACGGACGCCCTCGTGTGAACATACCCTTATACTGTAACAGTAGGATGTTTAAACTGCTGTTGTAGTGTTACAGTATCTATTCCTTTTGTAGTACAAATATATAAAAATACTCATAAATATATAATATAGTAGTGTTATAATATATAAACACTATAACCTTCTCTACTACTATATTGTAAATGAGTGTTCGGTAATCCGTTAGTTTTTAGCTGTTGGGGAACTATAACTGCCGGCATGGCCTGTCAGCCACTGGCTGGGAGTTGTAGTTCCAACGGCTGTAGAGCCACAGGTTGCAGAACACTGTTCTAAAGTCTAATACAATACAACATAACTACCATAATAATTTATACTAATATTTTACAATAAGGAGACACTTGTTTACAACCAAATCAATCTTGACCCCTTCATATACCAGTCGTCACCCTGCCCGGCATGCATGGGGTTACAGGGAAAGACGCCCATAATCTCCCACTCTGCACAATGTTGGATTTATTATAGTCAGTTTATAGAGAAGAGAGAGCAGAGCTGCAGATGCCTCCACTATTGTTACAGTATCCTACAGCCCATTGTCTACAGGGTGACACCTCACAAATAATACATGAGCACGGATCCCAATGTCTGGGGCCATGTCATAGCACCTGAGCCCAGCATGCACCTGCTGTCCCCGGCCACGTCTACTAAATGCTGCTCATCCAGACATATATAGTATATAGCATCAGTGCAAAGGTATAGCATTATACCTATTTATATGTGTTATTTTATCATCAATAATACGATAACCTAAATAATATAATAAATTATATAAAATAACAACGTATTTAAAAAAAATTATGATACAATCACAATAATAAATTAAAAATACAATAGTATATTAAACAAAAATTATAAAATAATTAAATACAATAGTATATAAAACAATCATATATAAAATAATTTTTTTTTAAAATAGTATGAAAAAATGTATTTTCATATCAAGGCAATGATATCATTAATTATTGGTCCAAAAAAAAAACGAATCGGGATTTTGTACTGGGACAGTCCCTACATGTCAAGGGTATCAATCCCGTTTTGTTCCTAAATCCTGATACACGACATGTGGTTCAATTAACCTATTGTTTTGAAATCAAAACAATCAAATGTGTCAAATTTTGTATATATTTTTTTTTAGTTTAAAAAATAAATATGCAGCTGAAGCCACAATTTTTTTTATTAACAATTTCTCAAAATTAGAATGTATTTTCACTGTTCTCTTATATTTGCATATATTTGATACAATTATTTTTATTATTGTGATTGTTCTTAGTTGTAGTAAAGGTAGCAGAAAATATTGCTAGTATAATAAGAATACTTTAAATTCGCAATCAAACACAATTGCAAAATAATAATACAAAATAGTAAGAAATAGCCAATAATACATACAAAATAAAAGAATAATAATTGTATTGCCCCTATAGACCCGTCAAATAACATTTTATTCTACATCAGGGATGATCTGGGGTACATGACACAGCAACAGGTCTCCAGTCATTGTATATTTTCCTATATGAATGTAGTGGAGTAGGAATCAGTCATGGGTGTCAGCACAGTTCCTGCAGACAAGTGAATGGGGCTGGGGGTTGAGTAGTTGGGGACAATACTGGCCTCTGTTACTTCTGTGCATTGGACAAAAGAACAGAATCCTAACGACAGGGTGACATTTGCATTAGGACAATGAGCGGACGCTGGGTCCCTGTGAGGCCATTGTGTGCAGTGATGGGCAGACACGTGTATGGGTATGTCCTCATTCTGGAGGAGACCACCACTGCTTTCTTATGCTAAAGAGCTTACTAGAGGCAAAGAGAGGTCACCTGATGCCAGCCCCCTGCTCACCCATCCATCCTCCCTGCACCAGGCTACTACTCCTGCAGCATCACTCTACACTAGGACAGCAGGGTAGCAGCATCCTACACCACACATCATCCTGGATACTTATAGCAAGTGACTACTTATCCATCATTGTTCCCCCAGTCATCTGAGATTCCTTTATCGTTGTTCCAGTCACTTTACATCACTACTCCACTATGCAAGTGAGCACTTACCTATCACTACCCCAGCTGTGTCCAGTACCTTGACATTACTACTCCAGCCCGTGCAAAACTGGGACACTGTATCACTGCTCCAGCTGTCACTGACTTCTTTACCTCGCTGCTCCACCAAGCAAGTGATCACCAAGACACCAATTGTTCTCCCTGGCATCCCTGCTCCACCTGTCACTGACTACCTCACTGCTCCACCAAGCCTCCAGAAGACGTGATAGTTAAGAGCCCCAGCTGTGACAGACCAGGATCTCAGTGACACTTGAGCAGCACTTCTGTTACAGAGTACAAGATAACTGCTCACCTGACTACAAGGGGATGATGCTTCTTGGCTGCCATTAGAGGCGCACACTACATTTTGGCTGCTGTATTAGTTGTGTGAGACTATTTGTGGCCATACCAGGCACAGTGGGCACCATGCTGCTGGAGAGGGTAAGGTCCAGCAGCCAGAAGTCTACAGACATGTGTGGTTTCCCTGGTACTGCAGGTAAGAGGCGCTGCTCTTGTTACTGGATTTTACAAATTGGAGCATGAAGTTGCTCCTTGTGTAAAAGTCCCAGTCCTTACTGACTGTTTTAGCTGAATTGTAGGTTCCCCATAAAATATTTTTATTTGTTTATTATTATTATATATTTCTTTATTTTGGGGGGGGGGGGGTGTGTATTCAGACAATTATTGTTGTTGCTACAATGTTTTTATTCGATTGTGCCCCCCCCCCAAACAAAACAAATCTAAAAAACGTAAGCAAAAAATAAATATAGAAATAAATATTTTCATTACATATTTATTATGTATCATTTTTTATTTATAAGTTATTATATTGGATAGGATTCGGACTTTATATTCCTGTATTTGCGTGTATATAATATTTAAGTCTTGAAAATAAAGAAACCTAGAAATATAATACGAGCCATCTATCCCATGTCCAAATAATCGGTATCGAAGTTTCGTCCGATCAGACGTTTCCGTTACAATGTAACGAATCATGAACGAATACAGGGATACATGCAGGGCTGTTACTCCGGTAGAAAATCGTTGCATTTTTTTTAATATTTGTTGTTATTATATTTGTTTGTTATTTTTTATATTTGAGGTTATATTTGTTATTTTTTATATTTTTTAAAATGTATTATTATATTTGTATTTTTTGTTGTCATTTATTTATATATTTTATTTGTTGTTGTTATCATTAATATTGTCCCGATTTATTTTCAATAATTTATAAACTATTCTCAGTATCAGATAATTGTGATACATGATCAGTTTTAACCTCTTGTTGCCTGAGTGGCAGCTGGTGTTAGGGGCCGTTGTCAGTTAACACCCGAATAATTGGTTATTGTGACAGGAGAGGAGCACGCTGGGGGGGGGGGGGGGTCTTGTGGAACATTGTGATACTGGGACCAGTGGCAGGGATAATGGTCAGACGCGCTGTACATCTGTCCCCAGCAGCCCCTCACAATACCCCGACCATTACATGACAGTGCCCACAGGTGTCCAGGGAGCAGTCAGCACATGGTTGTTCTGGGAGAAGTTCACATTTGCAGTTATTTTCGTTTATAACATTCTCAATATTATAAACTACTAACTATAATAGACATTATTCTATATACTGCATGTAAATATACTGCTGGTCAAGTACATTAATATATGGAAGAGTTATTCAGAAATTAATAGCTCTCTATCTATCCATCTTTGCTCTCATACTAAATTACTAACCTTGCCCCAATATTATCTGTTTTTTTATAATATAACATCACCATCACTTTTATATGCTTTTGTCTTATTATTGTATTTTATGAAGAGCAATTAAGAGTGGTGTTACATATAAATCAAAATAAGATTGTAACATAAGAACAGTTCACCTTTCCAAATTATGAGATATGTATAATTTATTATAATGGTTATTGTTGAGTAAAATATCTTACAACAATATCTGAATATAAACCTAGATCGTTATTTAATAAACATGAAGTATATAGACAGATGTGAGATGGAAATATAGATATGATATCGATATGAGATAGATAGATATGAGATACTGCTACATCTAATATCTATCTCTCTATCTATCTATCTAGGTCAGGCTGAGATTTGTAGTTCCAATGCAGCTGGAGAGGAAAAGGTTAATTCTGTGCAATAATCTTTTATTCATTGTTTGGTTGTATGAACTTTGCCTCTTGACGCTGCTTCAGAACTAGTAAGTGGACTGGAGAATGATATTGTATCATCTGGCCATGGTTTAACCCTTCCCACGATCCCAAATTCCCATGAGCCCCTTTTACCGGTTTGTGTCTTTGATGCCACTTTCTCAGTTATTATGTTTATGAATGAACAGTGGATATAGTCCTACATTGCTGCTAATAATGTCATTCATTCTGCTGCTTCTTCTTCTATCTACTTGAGAGCTGAAGGTTTCAGTTCTACGGTTTGTAGCTATAACAGGTGTCAGTCAGCAGAAACATCCGTCCCCCTCTACTAATACACTGAGAAACAAGAAATGATAGATAGATAGAACATTATAATAGATAGAGCAATTTAAGATTATATATAGATAGGTAGATAGATATGAGATCGATAGATAGAAGAATTTAATATATATATAGAGAGAGAGAGAGAGAGAGAGAGAGAAAGAGAGAAAGAAATATAATGATAGACAGATGATAGATCAGGTAGATAGGGCAAGATCATAGATAGATAGATAGATGGATTTAGATTATATATATATATATATATATATATATATATATATATATATATATATATATATATAAATAAAAGAGAAAAATAAATCTATCATATCTCACACATCTATCAACCTACCAACCCATAGTTCACCTTTTTATCTATCTCGTATCTTTCTATCTATGGGTATAATTAAAATTTAATATGGTAACATAGCAAGGAGAGGAATGCCTCCCCCACTTTGTTGACAGTAAAGTAAGGCAAACAGTGGCAGAACTATATATCTAATACACAGAGGAGAACCAACCTATTAGATAGATAAAGACAGCAGAACATTATATCTATCTATCTATCTCATATCTATCTATCTATCTATCTCATATCTATCTATCTCATATCTATCTATCTATCTATCTATCTATCTATCTAATATCTATCTATCTCATATCTATCTATCTCATATCTATCTATCTCATATCTATTTATCTATCTATCTATCTCATATCTATCTATCTCATATCTATCTATCTCATATCTATCTATCTATCTCATATCTATCTATCTCATATCTATCTCTCATATCTATCTATCTCATATCTATCTATCTCATATCTATTTATCTATCTATCTCATATCTATCTATCTATCTATCTATCTATCTCATATCTATCTATCTATCTATCTATCTATCTATCTATCTATTTATCTATCTCATATCTATTTATCTATCTATCTATCTATCTATCTCATATCTATCTATCTATCTATCTCATATCTATCTATCTATCTCATATCTATCTATCTATCTCATATCTATCTATCTATCTCATATCTATCTATCTATCTCATATCTATCTATCTATCTCATATCTATCTATCTATCTCATATCTATCTATCTATCTCATATCTATCTATCTATCTATCTATCTATCTCATATCTATCTATCTATCTCATATCTATCTATCTATCTATCTCATATCTATCTATCTATCTATCTCATATCTATCTATCTCATATCTATCTATCTATCTCATATCTATCTCATATCTATCTCATATCTATCTCATATCTATCTATCTATCTCATATCTATCTATCTATCTCATATCTATCTATCTATCTCATATCTATCTATCTATCTCATATCTATCTATCTATCTCATATCTATCTATCTATCTCATATCTATCTATCTCATATCTATCTATCTATCTCATATCTATCTATCTCATATCTATCTATCTATCTATCTATCTATCTATCTATCTATCTATCTCATATCTATCTCTCATATCTATCTATCTCATATCTATCTATCTAATATGTATATCTCTCTCTGTTTATCTATGATAGTTAAATAAATCGATGAATAATATTATTACTAATGTAATGTAACTATTTGTATAGACATACAGATTGCATCTACCTGTGTAATAGAACATGGGCACATATATACATGCACCTTGCTGGACCAGATCCCATTAACCTTTAATAGACTTGTGAGGAGCTCGGGTCAGCTAGTGTTAGTTATTAACCCTTTTCTCTCTCTCTTTTTTTTTTTTTTTTTTTTTTAAAAGCAGTAGTAATATAAAGAGGAGATGAAGAGTCCTCTATTGTACAGCCTCCCCCCTCCTCCCTCATTAATCACCCTCATCCTCATTTTATGGTATTAGTGTCGTCCGACTCCTTCAAAAGTGCCAGATCAATAAGACGTAAAATTATTATTAAAGACTAAAAGTTGGATATAACGGTGAAACATCTCCCACCTTTCACCAAAATGTGTTTCATATACTCACAAAATGTAGGCAAATGGGACATTGATTTTGAATTCATCCTCAGCATACACCTCAGCACTAGACTTGATTTCCCCAGACGCCTTTTTACTCCAAAGATCAGTGTCAATAAAATTTATCAGGGTTCTGACTAACTGAGCTTTTATCGAGCTGCCCACAGCTTCCAGTGTAAACTGTTATTCCAGTGCCTGGGCCGGAGAGATTTAACTCTCACTGTGCTTCCCCTAGCTCACTCCCAGGCCTTGTTCCATGGGGGATGGCGTATTAGTTACACCTATGGCCAGGTATGTAATACAGGAGGGACAAATGCCCTGTGGATGCCACCACTTGCGGGATTCTACTACCTACTCAGAACAAACCCTGTTGTACTCCAATCTAGTTATTAGGGCATTGTATGTGGCATTGTATGGCAATATGTGGTGGTATTATTTAGCCAGTAAATAGCACGGTTATGTGGACATAGTATGCGTACAGTATGGCGGTATTATTATCACTGTTATTTGTACATGGTATGAGTACTGTATGGCGGTATTACTATCACTGTTATTTGTACATGGTATGAGTACTGTATGGCGGTATTATTATCACTGTTTGTACATATGAGTACTGTATAGCGGTATTCATATTATCACTTATTTGTACATGGTATGAGTACTGTATAGCGGTATTATTATCACTGTTTGTACATGGTATGAGTACTGTATGGCGGTATTACTATCACTGTTATTTGTACATGGTATGAGTACTGTATAGCGGTATTATTATCACTGTTATTTGTACATGGTATGAGTACTGTATGGCGCTATTATTATCACTGTTATTTGTACATGGTATGAGTACTGTATGGCGGTATTACTATCACTGTTATTTGTACATGGTATGAGTACTGTATGGCGGTATTACTATCACTGTTATTTGTACATGGTATGAGTACTGTATGGCGCTATTATTATCACTGTTATTTGTACATGGTATGAGTACTGTATGGCGGTATTACTATCACTGTTATTTGTACATGGTATGAGTACTGTATAGCGGTATTATTATCACTGTTATTTGTACATGGTATGAGTACTGTATAGCAGCATTATTATCACTGTTATTTGTACATGGTATGAGTACTGTATAGCAGTATTATTATTATCACTTATGTGTACATGGTATGAGTACTGTATAGCTGTATTATCACTGTTATTTGTACATGGTATGAGTACTGTATAGCAGTATTATTATTATCACTTATGTGTACATGGTATGAGTACTGTATAGCTGTATTATCACTGTTATTTGTACATGGTATGAGTACTGTATGGCGGTATTACTATCACTGTTATTTGTACATGGTATGAGTACTGTATAGCGGTATTATTATCACTGTTATTTGTACATGGTATGAGTACTGTATAGCAGCATTATTATCACTGTTATTTGTACATGGTATGAGTACTGTATAGCAGCATTATTATCACTGTTATGTGTACATGGTATGAGTACTGTATAGCTGTATTATCACTGTTATTTGTACATGGTATGAGTACTGTATAGCAGTATTATTATTATCACTGTTATGTGTACATGGTAGGAGTATAGTAAAGTGGTGTTATCACTTATTTGGATACTATATGGCACTATTATGTGCTGACTGTATGGTAGTATTATTTGGATACTGTATGAAAGTACTATTTGAACCCAACATGGTACTATTTGGTAGTTTCTATTGTGTAGGTGAATAATTTAAAGTATTTACATGTTGCATTATTTTTCTTCGCTATTCTGCCTAAAAAACATATATAAACAAATCAAATGAAAGAACATATTGCCCCTACAATGTTTTGCCCAGGGATATAAAAAAAAAAAATGGTTGTGTCTATGGTACCAAAATAATTTCAATCCCAGCCAAGAAAACAACTCAATAATCATTAACACCTATGGCCATAGACATAACATATTTTTTCCATATCATACAACCAATAATAAGCCTCATAATGAAAATCATCCAATCCCAATACCTTCGTCTATGGTCAACATAAGGCTGAGTGTATAAACAATGATTGCAGCGACCGCGATGGAAGATTGTCATATAACATTGTTCATTTAGAAGACTTTCCTATAGGCTCAATGACCACTGGTGGGAGGGATATTAGTGGGATGGGTGTAGAGTATCAGCAGCTTGTACAAATCACACTTCGTTTCCTAACCAGAGAAATATCCGAATATATAGTCAGGTCTATGGCTAGTATATGGCTTTATTGGCCCACAATGATCTTATTTGGTACTGGTAAATGACCCTATGGATTCACAATTTTTGATGGCAAGTTTTTTATATTTAAATAAAAAATAAATAAATTATTTATTAATTAAATTGAATGAATTTATTAATGCATTCAAAATATGAACAGATACTGCCGGGTTAATATATGTGTTATATTGGGATAAGGAGTGTAAGCTCTTAGGCTTAGATTGTTTCCTTCATCCATATGCAAACACTGGGCTGGCATAAGGTATATGTGGGTCCTTGGGCAACAGAGTCACAGTGGGCACACAATGGCCTGCCCCACATTAAACTTGACAAGTATAGAGCATGTTTACAGAGATCATCCTGGGGCCTCCATGTCCAGTGGGCCCTGGCATCTGCCTAGGTGGGCCTGGTGCTGACCCCTACACTCTGCATACAGTTTGACCAGGGTTTTGCGCTTGCAGAATAGCATACCCCAAGCCCAAGTTAACCTGAGGCCTTATAGTTATTATGGAGCCTCCCTTGCCCACTGGACTACCTAACCTATAAAAATACCAGTGTCTTTAGTGCTTGCCATGTCTAATATAAACTAGAGTAACGCAGATGTAGCAGAACAGAGTTTGTCATTTGGAACAGCTCATTACGGTAACACAGGTAGCTAGGCTTTACTTCACCCTGAATAAAGATTCAGTTCAATGGCCTAGCTCTGTAGCAAATTATTCAGTGGCAAGGGCAGGGTGGCTTTTTGGCAGCTCCTGGTACCCAAAAGCCAGGGCACATGACCAACCAACCCCCCCCCCCCCCGCCTTAAACTACACCCTATATGCATTTATAAGTGACTCTCCATATGACAGCAGGTAAGACTTCTAATCTCATGGCACAAAGGAAACCGTTGCATGACAAACTCGGCTCAGCTACATCTAAATATTATCCTATAAAATATACGTCTCATTATTCAGGTGTTATAGTGATTGATCCAAATGAAGAGTTTACAGTATTTTGCGGCAATTATTTCACATAGGAAAAGTCTTAAAGTTAAACCTGCACTGGTGTAAAAAAAAAGAAATGGAAATCTAAAAATAAAAAAAAGGTGTTTGGTTTTCTTTGAGACATCAGGTAAAATAATTAGAGCCAGGCTTGTGCCTGAGACAATCTCCATTATTCATGTATTTTCTGCCCACATAAAAATGATAGATGGCTGTGGTGGCAAGGAGAGGGTCCTGGACTGGGCTGACTATCATCTTGCAGCTCTCCCTTGCATATTGGGTGTTGCAGCCATCAGGTGTATGCAGCTCACATACTCCCCCTGGTGTGTGATTAGCGCACCGCAGCCTCCTGAAGAGCACAGCCAGCAGCACTTGCCTTTCTGCAGGAGCTCAGAGCAGCTCTGCCAGTTCCATGCTCCACACTGATTGACTGTGCTGGACCCTGCACCCCAGGTTTGGCGTTGGAGATTGGGGTGATTTACGAATTGGGGGAGGAAGGGGGTGAGCCCATCTTTGGGGAAGGGATGAGAGATGGATCATGCATTAAAAGAGATAACACCCAGCAAGGAGTCTGCTAGTGCTGACATGTTGTTTGCTCTTCTGGCTCAGAATGAAGACCTGAGGAAAGGTAGGTGGCCCTCCTGATGGGTGATCCCTACATCCAATGTGATAACATTGTAATAATACACACAGCTGTATAATAGAATCCATATACCACCTGTTATATTCATCATCAGCACCATGGACACGGCTCTGGGTTATAATCTACACTACATACCCCGACCAGAACAATATCATATTCCTCTGCTGTAATATAATCTACGCCCCTCCATAGACCCCTTATATCCCTATTCAGATAACCCCCTCCACCTAAGCCACATCTACCTTCTTCATCTAGTAAACCAACCTTTATATTACACCCGTAATAATCACCCTGAACAAGGCTTGTAAAATACAGGAGACTGATACATTCTTTACATCTTGTATATTATCTATCAGGAGTCTTCTATCACCCTGTGTATTATATGCAGAAATGTATTATATAGCACAATTCGTTATAATAAATCACTATGGATGATGATTATTGTAGCAGATGACTATATTGTGTATCGTTATTATATTCTCCCAAGTAACCACTGTGTTCTTATATACATATATACTACACTTTTATATAATCCTATACATTTATTGTTATATATTTATAATCTCCTGTGTAACCAGAATTGTTACTATAAATGATCAGTATTTGCCCTATAG